>NC_141145.1:23407207-23707207 GCF_053477565.2 Lygodium microphyllum
TTGTACCCACTAATTGTGCGCACTCTCTACTTTGCTCTCTCACTCTCTCTCTGTCTCTCCGCGCATAACGAACACCGACTATCTCGGTCTTCATGCCTCCCGGTCACTACAACAAATTTGCTCCACATAGCAACCTAAGTGTGGTCTTCTCTTCATAGAACCTCCAAGTCCTCACTTTGGCAATGATTCCATGTGAGTGCGCAATAGAAGAGGAAACACAAATACAAAGAGAGAATGGAAGAGGAAAGTCTACATTAGACAATGGAAAAAATGTTGAATACAATGAAGATTGATCAACCTCTGCATGCATCCCAAGGTGTCAATGAGGGCACCAGATCAAGCTGATGGAGAATGGTAGCATCAGAAGACGTAGGAATGTCCAAATGTCAGAGTGTGCTCGAACCTGCAAAACAGAATAATCACCAGCAAAATAGAAGGCAACTATATATAGCCAAAATATGCCAAATCTGGCCAACCAGCAAAAAAATGTCCTAAAAATAGCAGTTGGCCAACTAAAACTAGCCGGCCAGCATCATCTAATGGCAAAAATCTTGAATGGCAATATGATATATCTAAGCTAATCATTGGCAAACAAGCTAATACATAAATCAGCCAATGTAAACGCACTTAGATCCTGACTAAAATAAGAAATGCATGCTCTAAAATGAGCCGCCTCCTCCGTCAAAACACAGGATAGACATGTCAAAGCTCCTGATGTCCCCATTTGACTCACACTGAGGCTCACAGGTAGGAGACGACAAAGTATGACAAACATGACTACTAACATGCACAACATTGTGTGTTTCTTTCGGTATCGGATACTCCCCATCTACATTGCCTACATCGGTCTTCTTCTTCTCCCCATGTTTACTTTCCTTTCCGTTGCACACTCCCACATGTCAACACCACTAGTAGGCACCATAGAAAGGTCATCAACAGAGCCTAAACCCTTGTATGGACGAAGATCCTATAGCATATCTCCTTGGGGAGTCATATGACATGAAGCACCATTGTCAATGAGCCAAGGGCTCTTTGAAGACAAGTCAACCACTAAAGAAGACTCCTCCAACACATGGATATGAAGACACAGACTCATGGGTAACAGTGGGTGCGGAGGTAGGTAGAGGAAGACTCAGATATTGTAACATCATTCTTCGCTCCTCAACAAGGGTGAGGGTATTTCTTCCAACACTTCTCCTTGGGATGAGTGCCCTTCCCACAAATAGGGGCATTTAGGCTTCTTTGAATTTGTCAAAGCCCAAGGAAGACTCCGAATGATGAACCCACTTCTACTTCTTGTTCTTGGCCTTCTTGTGCTTCTTGTTTTCTCCTCCCAAACTTGCAATAAAAGCCTTCGTGGAGCTAGATCCACTAGCTCTAACATTTCTGAGACGCTTGTCATGCTTGAAGACAAGTGGGGATAATTCTATTAGCAATCATGTGTGTCTTGTGTAGTCATCTTCTACCTGTGAGTCTCAGTTTGAGTTAGATGAGGATGTTAGGAGCTCTTACATTGTATTTATCCATTATTTTATGTGCTTTAAGCACTTTACATGGAGGGCACATTAGTGCATTTCTAGTTGGGCACTTTTGGCTATCCTAGGCACCCATATTTTGGGCTTCACCACTCTATTACCAGTTGTGGCCCCCGTTTGCAAATATATAAGCGGCCTACCCTCCCACACTCATTACCCATCATTGATCCTTCATGATCAGCTAGCCCTCCTCATTCTCTCATCCCCCTACTACCATCTAGCACCCACGATGACACATAGAGCTGCATGTTGGGGCTGACTGTTGCAGTCACATTGTTCCTTCTCTCACCCGCATTCTCTTTTTGTCTTCTTCACTCTGTGTTCACTTTCCTTTCCATTGCAACTATTACATCGTGTCAAAGCCACGCCTAAGATCCAGCATCTACACAGAGTAGTAGTCTGTCCATCGTTCCAGTCAACAGGTGTCATCTACAGGGGATCGTCTTAGTGCTGGGCCGCCTGCATACTGCCCTTTCCACCCTGTGTTTTGCAACGGCAGCTCCCTATTAGGCTGTGTTTTGTGCAGTCCTAACTCTGCCTGCTGCAATTAAGGTTTGCTTGTGTTAACTGCTTAGGGCGGTACCTCCTGTTCAGGGATTGCTGCTATCCCACCTGCGTTGCTGCAAGGACCACTCAGCTCCTTGGGTGACCATCTTTCCAGCTAGAGTGGCCACTATTCATACCTGGGCAGCCATCTTTCCAGCCAGGGCAGCCACTATTCATACATGGGCAGAACATTTATTGCAGGAACTGGTCTTCTCCTACCTGCATTTTATCCAGGCAGCTCAGTATCATCTGCATTTTGTTTCAAGGCTGTAGACAGACCCTTGTGTCCTGCTGCGTTATGTCCAGGAGAGGCTGCATATCAGTTAGGCGGCCTGTTTTCTGTGCTGGACAGCCATTATTTGGACCAGACGGTCATATTACAAACCTGGGTGGCATATTTCAGACTAGGGTGGCAGCTTACAGGCTGGACATGTGGGCAGCTTTGCTGCGTTTCACATCGGACAGGTTGTTTTGACCTAGAAGACATTGTATTTCGTCTAGGCAGCCTCCATTTCAGGCCAGCAGCAAGGCAAATTTGCGCTTATTGCAAGGACTCCATTTCTGGGCACTCCTAGTCCTTTACCAGCCCCTGGATTGGCTGCATTTACAGGTTGAAGACCTATTTTCCTCTACCTTTACGACTCCATCTCTCTACCCTGCATTGTGTGTTCCTTTCAGCATCAGACACTCCCCGTCTACCTTGCCTAAGTCAACCTTTTTCTGTACCGTGGCCCAACGGACCCCTATTACTCCACGACATCTATTATTGGTTGCTTGCATTCCAGTGGTAGCATCTTCTTTGTTTTCTTGTAGGCACTTATTGAAGGACATCTATGGCCGATGTGTATGATTTGGGGGATCGTGTGGTTCAAGACATTTCTGACCAACTACCACCCTATCACACTTTCCATCTATATTCTTCCAGGGCTTCCAACCCCCGATTGGCATTGATAGCATCTCCTAAACACATGCCAATCCTACCCTCTCTACCTACATCCAACAAGTTGGATGGGATGCACTACCCTCTATGGTTGTGCCGAATGGAGTGCCTCCTCGAGACCTATGACTTTTGGGGATTTGTATGTTGTCCCTATACCTTGACCTACCGTCAATCTCCATGATGGTGTGACCACGGATTCAATAGCTTTATGGGATTGGTTGAATGCTAGAACCCACTCGTTTCTCTTTTGGAGTTGTGCAAATTCTATGCTCATGTATGTAAGACATATCCACACCACTACAAAGGTTTGGCAAAGATTGGTATCTGATCCAAACATTTGGGCATCAATTATCTCTTGAGTTGAAGCTACCATAGCTTTTTGTCACAGATTCTCCTACAATGAGGGATCATATACATAGGATGGAGGTGCTTCCTGATGAACTTGCATTCCTTGGTACAAACATTTCTTCAAAGGACCTAGCTACAACACTCCTCTCACATCTTCTGTCACCAATATATGATGTGTTCTACACCAGCTTTCTCACTTCTCGTAGCCGGGAGAGACTCGCCTGGGAGGAGCTAGTCCCATTGATGCTTGATAGGGATGCATGTCACAATGAGACTGATTCTTGTACAAGACAAGCCAAGCAAAAAAAAGGGAAGAGAAAGAAGTTGGAGTCATCTTCCAACTCTTGTATAGATTTTGTGGGGAAGCGTCGAGGATATCCCATGAATCCTCAATGTGGAAAGACCTCACACCCCACAAAGGAGTGCTGGAGAAAATACCCTCACCTTCATCTAAGAGCAAAGGGTGGATCTACATTGGAGCCTTCGTCTATCTCTACTTCATCACCCACTATTACCACCAAGTCTGTGTATAAGATCGCCTGTCATAAGGTCTTCAATGCCATTCGCGGTGACCACTCTGTCTTGGTCTTTTTCTGGAATAGCACGAGAGAGCTCCTTTGATTCACCACCCAGCCTCGCCTAGAAGATTGCTGGCTCCTCCCCCTAATTCGACTGCTAGCCATCCGCTTCAAGTGAGTCCTACTATTCTTAGACTCACTTACTCTCTAGGCTCCCCTTGACCCCGTTCGGGTGCCCAAGGCCTGCGCACGGTCATCCCTTGCGCCTATCTCCCCTAAGTTACATTTATTAATGTAACATTTCCTTCCCCTTAAGAATCGGTTTCATCCTCGAAAACAATACTTGAAAGGTCCAACTGTAAATTGGGAAACCTTTTCGTTAAAGTACTTACTCGCTCCCATGTTGAGCTTTCTTCTGAACAATCTTTCCATCTGACCAAATATTCTTGATAAATAGTATTCCTTGTTCGTCTGTTACGGACATTTAATATTCTTTATGGTTCATGTGGATTAGATTGGTCATCTAATAGCTCCTCAATGTTATCATTTAAGATTAGATTATCCAAATCACCCAGCTTCTTCCTTAGCTTACTTACATGAAAAACTGGATGTGTTTTACTACCAGCAGGTAGTTGGAGCTTGTAAGCCTGTTCTACCACCCTTTTAAGTATTGTGAAAGGACCACATTACCTGGGTGACAACTTTGGACATCGTCTTGTTTTCATGGTTTTAGTTTGTTCAGGCACTTTAAGATAGACCAATTCCCCTTCTTCAAAGGAGATGTCTCTTCGGTGAGGATCTGCATAAGCTCTAGCTCAATTTTGAGCTTTCTTAATATTTTCTTGAGCAAATTTTAACATATTATTCATATCCTCCAAAAAGTTATTGGCTGCCTGAACCTTTTCCTTATGCAATCCTACTACATGAGGAGCTCTGGGCTGAAATCCATACATTAGCATAAATGGACTATATCCAGTGGAAGAGTGCTTGGCACTATTATATGCAAACTCTGCTATCGGTAGATACTCTTCCCAATTAGTTTGCCTTTTACTTACATATGCCCTGAGCATATCTTCAAGGATTTGGTTAACCCTTTCAGTTTTCCCATCAGTTTGAGAGGGGTCCGCTGTACTCATGCTAAGATTAGTATCCAACTTCCTAAATACAGCATGCCAAAATTAACTATCAAATTTTCTATCTCGATTAGAAACTATATTTGCCGGAAGGCCATACAATTGGTATATGTTCTCTACAAACAATCTAGCCAATACTGGTCTTTTAACATCAGTTGAAGTTCGAATAAACCTAGCCATTTTGGTTAACCTATCCACAATCACCTACACAGAGTCGTGCCCCCTCTGCGTTCTGGGTAACGCAACAATAAAGTCCATGGAGATACTCTCCCATTTTCCCGAAGAAATCTCTAATGGGTGGAAAAGTCCTCCCATTTTCAATCTTTCAGCTTTATTAACTTGGCATTTATTACATTTGACCACATAGTCAAGGACGTCCTTATTCATTCCAGGCCAATAGAGCTGCCTTTTAATAAGACTATAAGTCTTATTAACTCCTAGATGTCCCGCACTAGGGGTATCATGACACTCAAAGAGTATCTGGCGCCTTATTTCTTCATCTTTCGAGACACATACCCTACCCTTGTAGAGTAAATAACCATTATCAATGGTAAAGTTCTTCCACTTGAATCCCATTTAAGCACCCCCTGATGCTCCATTTCCTTGTTGAACATCCTCAAATATTCCTTCCTCGGTGGAGGCTCTTCCATTTGGATCCCCATTTTATATTGCTTCCCATATGTTGGAATATGCCGGATCAACCTGGCATTTCCCTTTTAAGGATTCAAGCAAATCGGAAGTGAACTGAGTAAAACTCAATTCATTTATGATGGGCATTCTGCTGAGTGTATCAGCTACTATATTATACTTTCATTTTCTATATCTTATCTCATAGTCGAACTCTAAGTAAACTGAGTAAAACTCAATTCATTTATGATGGGCGTTCTGCTGAGTGCATCAGCCACTATATTATACTTTCATTTTCTATATCTTATCTCATAGTCGAACTCTTGGAGGAGCTTTACGCACTTGTAGATCCGGTTGGTCATTAAGCCACTTAATGCTTTCATGATCCGACAAGATCAAAAGTTTGCCACCGTACAGATAGTGCCTCCATTTCTTCATTGCATGTACTATTGCATACAGCTCCCTCTCATAAACAGAATAATTCTGTTTTACACGGTCTAATTTCTTGCTTTCAAAAGCAACTGGTCGACCTTCTTGTAATAAGATTACGCCTATCGCCTTATCATTGGCATCGGCTTCAACCACAAATGGTTTATTGGGATCCACAATTAATAGTACTGGAGCTGTAACAATAGCTACCTTAAGTTTTTGAAAACTTTCATTTTGGTCTGTTCCCCAATTAAAGCTCTTCCCTTTCCCTTTAAGTTGGTCTATCATTGGAACAACTATTTTGGCATAATCTCGAATGAATCTACAATAAAATCCAGATAAACCTAGGAAGATCTGCAGCTCTTCCAGGTTCCTTGGAGATAGCCATTCAATAATTGCCCTTACTTATCTGAATCCATCTTGATTCCCTCTTACGAGATAATATGCCCCAAATATTTGACCTCTTGTGTGAAGAATTCACATTTAGTTTTCTTCACATAAAGAGAATGTGTTCTTAACAATTGGAATACTAGTCGTAAGTGTTCCAAATGTTCTTCTCTTGATTTACTAAAGATCAAGATACCATCCAAGAAGACTACTACAAAGTGTCCTAGATAGAGACGTAACACACTATTCATCAACTTTATAAAAGTAGCTGGTGCATTAGTGAGACCAAAAAGCATCACCAAAAAATCATAATGCCCATATCTAGTACAAAATGCTGTCTTAGAAACATCCTGTGCCTTAATTCTTACTTGGTGATAGCCTGGATCTTAAGTATATCTTTGTGAAGAATTTTGCCCCTTGTAATTGATCAAAAAGATCTTCCATTCTGGGCATAGAAAATTTATTATTCACCGTTATCTTATTAAGTGCTCTATAATCAACACAAAGTCGCATAGAACCATCTTTTTTCTTTACCAATAAAATTGGCGAAGCCCAAGGTGAATTGCTAGGTTGTATAAACCCTTTATCAAGATAATCTTTAATTTGTCTTTCAACTTCTTGGTGTTGTGTTTCACTTAGCTTATAAGGTAGTTTAGAAATAGGGTGTGTATCCCTATCTATGTCAATTGGGTGATTTACATCACCCCTATCTGGTGGAAGGCCACTTGGTAAATCAGAAGGAAACACGTCTTTAAATTCATCTAGCAAACCACTTAATTCATTACTTACATTCAACTCACAAACATAAGAAAATTGTTGCTTTATATTCCAGAAAGTAAAAGTGTCCTGTACAAAGAGGGACCATAATATATATACCTCACAAGCTTCCTTCTTTATCAGCTTCTGAACTTCAGTGGAACACAACAAAGGGTTATCAGATACTTCATGTTCACCTTGAATCACAAAAGTCTTACCATCGCTTTCAAATTCCAATGTATTATGATGATAACTACGCTTTAAGGATGGTTCCAATCCCCATAGCCACTCCCTCCCTAAAGCAATATCGGCTCTTTTCATATTCATAATTTGGAAATCAAGTTTATCTTTATATCCTTGGATCTCAATTTCCAAATTGGATACCATTGTATCCCATATTTTATTATCCTGACCTTGCATCATACGAGCAACATATTGATGCCCACTCTTTTGTTGGGGAAGTTTCAATTTTTTGACAAGTGCATAATTTATGAAATTGTGGGTGGCAGAGTCATCAATCATGACTCTCACCCTCTTTCCAGCTATCAATCCATGCACTCTAACTAAATCAAGTGGCCCAAAAGTAGGCCACCACATAGAAGTTGACATACAACACCTGTGTTGTACATCCTTGTGCAAGACCTCTAAAGATTTATACTTTCCATGCCCCTTTAATTCCAGGGTCTGCACTACATGGATTTGTTTTTCTTTTCCCTTGCCCTTGTCCTTATCCTTTCCTTTATCTTCCCCCTTTTTCCTTTGAAAGCAATTCCAAGCAGCATGGTTAGGGGATAGGCAATTGAAACACAACCTTTCTTTTTTGGCCTTATCAAAGTCATCTTGACTTAACTTTGGCCTTACATATTGTTTCTTTTCAAAGGGTTGTTTCTTGCCCTTAAGAAATGGCATTTTCCTTTTAAATTTGCCTACAAATTTTGAGGTTTCAAATTCCTTAGTCTTGGGCTCCGTATTAGTGAGACTAGTGAGTGTACCTGGACACGTATTATCTTCATTGATTAATGCAAATTTAATTGCCTCTTCAAGCATCTTAGGTGAACTCCTTTTCACTTCCTTTTTACAAGCCTTATCTAGTCCCCTTATGAATCCTTGTCTTTTGAAATTCATCTATTCCTTCCAATTTGAGGATTATCTCACGATACTCCTCCAGATATGTCAACAGGGGTCTTCCCTTTTGTCTGACATAATCCCAATCTTCCCAATTTCTTTCCATTTCATTTTCAGAAAGGAATTCTTTCAAAACGACCGATTCAAATTGAGCCCAAGTTTCAGGTATTTTATTTGCCTCCTTTAAAGTTCTCCACCATATATATGCCTTTGGCCCCAAGGTTAGATTGGCCTCCAGCGCTTGAAGATGTGGTGGAGTATTCTTAAGTTTGTGCAAATCCTCCCATTTTTGGAGAAAATTAAAGATAGTGTCTTTATTTCTATCTTTTCCAGTATAAGATCACCTGTCATAAGGTCTTCAATATCATTCGGTGACCACTCTGTCTCGGTTTTTTTTTCTGGAATAGCACGAGAGAGCTCCTTTGATTCACCACCCACCCTCGCCTAGAAGATTGTTGGCTCCTCCCTCTAATTCGACTGCCAACCGTCCGCTTCAAGTGAGTCCTACTATTCTTAGACTCACTTACTCTCTAGGCTCCTCTTGACCCCGTTCGGGTGCGTAAGGCCCCCGGACGGTCATCCCTCACGCCTGTCTCCCCTAAGTTACATTTATTAATGTAACATTGTGTTTCCACACATTCATCAACTGGAGGAGCCTTCTTCAATTCTCGCCTTCTGAGGAGCCTTTGCTCATTGATAGTGGTGCATGGAATCATGTTACTCGTCGAGGTGATTTGTTGCAAGATCTCCATCTGTCTAAGGTTATCGTCAGTGCTAGTGACATCTCTTCAGTGCCTCTTAGTGGTGTTAGCACCTTGCCTCTATTGTCTCTCTGTCCATTGAACTCCGTTTCTAAGGCCCCACATGTTGCAGACTTGGGCTTCCATCTTTTCTCAGTTCATGGCCTTCCTAGACTTAATACTTGCAGTGTCTTCACCGAGCTGGTTGTCTTTGTTGAGGATTCTTCTCCAGGGGTCACTCTTGTGATAGGTTGGCAAGAGGGGGAAACTATCCATGCTCCATTTCCCTTTCAATGTGCAAGGCCCTCTAAGGCAGCTTTTTGTAGCCACACTTGTTTCTAATTGTATACCATTTATCCCACAAGTTCCATCCCATCCCCCACCATCTCCTTTGGTAGTTCCCTCGTACCTCCCATCCCTTTCAAAGGGAGACAATATCCATGATGCAGTTGTGGATTTCCTAGCCCTTTTGTGTTTCAATGAGGTCTTCCCATGATCATGAGGAGTTTCTTTAGGGATTGTAGTCTACTTTGGGCCTTTCTTTCATGCAGCAACCTCTTTTCCTCGTCATCAAGCCATCATCCCCTACCGCTTGGCCTTTGGTCCCTATTGTTTCTATGTAGCTTATGGCACCTTTGATAGTTTCTCACTATTGTCTCTTAGTTGGGTCTGAGGCTCAACTCACCCTTCCCTAACTGGAGTTTTTAAGAGTGATCCATTCAAGGCCTCTCCATTTCTAATGGCCTTTGGTGCCATTCCGTTGGATCAGCTTTGTATACAAAGAGGGGGTCTTGCTCCTTGGCTGGAATTTTTCATTGATGGACTTCATGGGCATTGGCACTCTTCTTGCCACCCACAGATCCGCATCTCCTTTGGCTTTCTACCACATCTAGGATCTGAGAGGGGGTATTAGCAGTCGTATGTCTTGTATGGTCATGTCATGCTTGTGAGCCTCAATTTGAGTTAGACGAGGACATTAGGAGCTCTGACCGTGTAATTGTATGTCATGTTATGTGCTTTAGGCACTTTAGATAGAGGGCATATTGGTGCATTTTTTTTAGCACTTTTGACTGTCATGGGCATCCACATTTTAGGCTTGGCCACTCTATTACCAGTTGTCACCCTAGTTTGCCTGTATATAGATGGCTTACCCTTCCTTTCTCATTCTCATTATCCATTATTGATCCTTCGTGATAAGCTAGCCCTCCTTATTCTCTCATTCCCTTGCTACCGTTTCGTGCCCACATTGACACAAAGAGCTGCATGTTGGGGCTGACTGTTTTGCAACCATGTACATACATTCAGCCATTACAATCACATTGTTCCTTCTATCACATGCATTTTCTTTTTGTCTTCTTTTCCTCTCCATATTCACTTTTCCTTTCCGTTGTGTGCTCTCAAAAATTCCTCCCATAGAAGTCTCTCTCGAGTCCTTGATGTAAGGAGGCTAGTATAGAAACATCGTATTTCAGCAATGGCGACTAAGTCAAAAGAATCATGGCAATATCCCCCAAAGAGATGATCCTATTGAGGGAAGAAAGCTCATTCCTCACATCCTCAAGCTTGTTGATTGTTGATATGATCCTTCATAGAAGGAGAGTCATTAATGAGAAGCATCCGTAATTTCTCAAAAGTAATCCAATGGGCAAATGTCTTTTGATCATACAAAGAAGCAAGCTTTATCCACACTTCCATTGCTTGTTGCAACTTACACACAGCACTAGGACAAAATCCTGTAAGCTTATAAAAAGAAAAGACCACGCTCTTGAGTTGAGCTGATCCCGTAAGGGGTGCACGATCCATTGTTGTTCCCTTGTGGGGATCCTCCACAGGACAGGGCATAGGTAGTGTAACAAGCTCCCAAAGATCAAAGGTATTAAGTACGCATTCCACCTTACAAGACTAAAGTAAATGGTTGGAACCATCTAGACGGTCCTCTTTGGGTAAAGAAGGGAGAACAGGCACCTAGACAGGTGGTGCCATGTGAGGCAATTTAAAGCCAGTAGAACAGCTCTATGAAAAACATGGAGAGAGAGAGGGGAGAAGAAGGAGAAGGCTGATCCGAACTATAAGACCATATAAAAGGGCTTGGTGACCTCCAATAATCACGCCGCCATATAAAGAAATGGAGAGAAACCTCCTTGTCGGAATCATCAAAGCCTATAAACCAAGGATCAAACATCTTCGTATAACCTGCAAACACACAAAGGCGACTATGTTTTGCTGTAGGAACCCAAACGAAGGAAAAAATCAGCAACACCTACAATTAAAGAGTTGTGGATGTCTCATCTTTGTTGAATGTCACCTCAAAAATGCAAAAATTTTGCATTTACAACATTGAATAGCAGGCTAAAATTTGAGTTTTCAACAACAGTGCGGTCTCTTCTTTGGTTGGACGGGTTGGCTAGTTTGCTGATTTTCAGCTATATTATAGCTGGTCACTTAGTTGGGGCATCCATTCACTATTCTATCTCACAAGTGCTCTATTAGGTGGCTGCAGTCTTCTCCTTCTCTGTCGTGGACAGCAGGTTGCATACTCTCTGTCTCCGTCACTATTGAAGGTGCTGCCATCATAATGCAGCCTGATCCGATGCCCTCATTGATGCCTTGGGCTGCGTGTAGGGACTGATCATTCCTTGTTGAATTTAGCCTTCTTTGTTCAGTGTAGATAATTCTTTGTTGTAATCCGTTGCGGCACTCCCACATGGTATCATTGCCTATGTGAGGATATGGAGACTGACTGCAATAAAATAATCCAAAAATGCTAAGCTAGCATCCAGACAGCTAAGAAAAAGCACATAATCACCTTGGGAGGCCAGAAATCATCTAGCAAGATAGTATAACTGACAAACACACCAAGACTAGGAAGAAAGACACAGTTAAGAGTTCAAATGTCCTTGTTAGAGTCCGACTAGGGCTCACAACTAGGAGATGATAGACTGACAAAATGAGGCAAGCTAACACTCACAACTTTCAAGATTGGTTCAAAGGGAACCTAGGAATCGATAATATTCACTTTTGTTGCGCCTAGCTAAGATCTTCGCTGGTCTTGGACCCTACACTCTCATGGCATTAACCCTTTGCAAGGCTACGAGGCAAGTGGCCATAAAAAGACTTGACCCATGGCTGTGATTACAAAACCGAACTACTCCACACTACCACTATGGGATTAAAATCTGTTGATTCTCACATTCTAATAAGAACCAAACAACAATGCCTCAAAAGTAGAATAGAGCTCGCATAAATATAATTCTCAAAGGCCCAAACCAATCACACATTTTTCTTCATAGAGTCCGTAAGGCCATCCTCAAATTCAATCTTGGTCTAGTTTCCTCCATAAGATATTGACAGTCCTCAAACACATTTCACAATTCCATGTTTGTGACTCGCATGGTCCTAAAAACTGCACGATCTCTTTGACAAGATTTTCCATTTTCATCCTATCACATTATGATCTCTTTTATGAGTTTCCGTCTAAACTGTCAAGTCGTTGGAATTTTCGAGATGCATAGATTTTTGAAGTAACTCTCTTCGTTGGTTGAGCAGGAGGTAGGATGGGGGACTAGGCAGAGCACTGGCATAAAAGACATGTGATTACGTGCCAATGGGGCTTAGTAGATGCTAGAGGTTTACCAACATGCCACAGGTATAGGCAAGGGGCGTCCCAAGGATGGCAGTATGATGTTCGAGAACGGAAGATGGCCATGCCAGAGGCATGTGCAAGGGGCGTCCCAAGAATGGCATATGGGGATGGAAGCTTGAATTTTGAGGCAGTGCAAGTGCAGGACATGGTGGGAGGGGTATGATGAGAAGCGGCAACAACGTATTCCAAGGAAAAACTGACGCTTGGCTTACCAGGTAAGGCGGACTCTGGTCGTTTTCGCTGGTGACGTTCTTAATCTTCCTCCTTCCCCTTCTTCTCCTCCTCTTTCTTCTGCTGCTGCCGCTTCTTCTTCGTCGGTGCTTCTTCAATTAGCTCTCCTCCATTTCTTCTCCACCTGGCATACGTCCCCTTCGCTGCAGAGGAGAACCGCGAGTCCTCCGATGTACGGCTGCCTAAGGGCTCGTTTACATCACGGGACGTTTTGGATAACGGCGCAAGGGCACCTTCACACAGAGCTGTATCAAGGTAATTAACTTTCATTCACGAGAAGTTTGACACACATTTCCTACATTGTACATCACAATAACATCATAAGCTTCTACAAGGGAAGAGACTGCATACCTAGCTGTGCATTATTAGGGGTAGATAGTTGTTAGCCCACGGCGCCACACACCTAGCTAGCTAGGTGCAATTGTAGACAAGGGGCTACTAGACCCCACCCAAGCCCTTGTCAGTAACCACACCTAGGTAGTAAATTATGACATCATGAGCTTCACCTCATGAGTCACTACATACTTAGCTAGGTGTAGCCGGGATCAAGGGGATGTCGACCATCAAATCACGTTACCAAAAGAAGAAGATGTAACCACAAGGGTTTGCCAAGGTAAGAATAGAAGCAACTTAATGGGGGTGTATGACTTCCACCATGAGATAATTGGTTCAATTTCCCTCAACGAGCAATTAGCTCCACGATGCTTAATGCTTCAAGATGAATATGAGTCTTTGAGTAATTGGGTAGCATCCCAAGTTATCAAATAAGATTGTCATAATGGCTTTTCTTTTTTCTATTTTTTTAAGGAAGACATTGCGTTTAAAGCCTTACTAAAGGTGAAGAAATTGTACAAAAGTGAAAAAACATATGAGGAATTTACATTAAAATGTATAAAGCCTAAAGTATCTAGGATTAAATTTCAATTTATATGTAAAAACTTTGTTACAACTTAAACAATGGGACATTTGTTAAGATACTTTAAAATTTTCTCTCTTATATCGTATTATTTATGTCTAGTTTATCGATTTACTCAACAAGTTACATTTGTGTATGAATAAACATGCAAGTGATGGATATAGGTTTTTGTGTGTGTGTGTGTGTGTGTGTGTGTGTGTGTGTGTGTGTGTGTGTGTGTAAATACACATGTATGCATGCATGTCAAAACCTATGTAAATTAGACATACTAGGCATTCTATGCCTAAATTCTTCCGATGCTTCACACTGGTATTAGCAAGGTGCTTCACACCACTTTGCTACCATAATTGATTGAGTGAGTCTACACACACACACGAAATGATTTAGGTAAGGTCCAAAAATTAGACACCATATCTTGATTGATTTGTTGGAGGGTGCACAAGGAGCATTTGGAAGTCATGCACACTTGAGGGGGCTAAGAGTAATGGTACACTTTCTTTGTCTAGAAAACATGTATACAATTTTTGGGAACTCATTCTCTCTCACACACTCCCTAAGTAAAATGATTTGGGTAAGCATTAAAGTGGTGATATCAACATATCTATTATTTCTATAAACAAATCCTTTGTGGTAATCCTTACATAAAATGATACTAGTGTTCCTTGCGCGTGAAGCAAGAATGCTATTCTACTTCGCGACAACTTCGCTACCACTAAGTGGATAAGAGGGAAGCAAAGTTATATCGCATGGCAATGGCAACTTTGCTTCCTTATCGCACGATAGGATCACTTCTCTCTCTCTCTCTCTCTCTCTCTCTTTCCTTCTCTCTCTCCCTCCTCTTTTTTTCCTCTCTCTCCCTCTCCTCTTTTTCTTTTTTCTCCTCTCTTTCGTGTTTTTCCTTATCTCTTTTATTCCTTAATTGTTATTGTGTAAGCCCTCTCTCTCTCTCTCTCTCTCTCAACCTTGATAGCCCCTCAATGAATAGCAAGTATGACACTATCATATATACACATTGTTTAAACATTATGTTTAGCCTCTACCCTGTATTATCTTAAGGCGCTTATCTTAAGGCGCATGACAGATGGCTTTATCGAGAGAGAGAGAGAGAGAGAGAGAGAGAGAGAGAGATCGATCGATCTCGGGATCTACTCAATTTGGAGTAGCCTGGTCACCTTGCTCAGCTGAAGCTTGCGCACCGCGCCATGGCACATGTAGCTTTTATGGAAAATGGGGGGAAGATGAATGGGGATTGATGTTTGCAGCGAGAAAGCTCTCAAGTTAAGCCGATCCTGTAGAGGTGCAGGATCCATTGTTCACTTGCAGGGCTCCTCCACAGGATGGAGTATAAGTAGTATACTAACCCAATCTATGCGTGAAGGGGGGGTTAAATTAAATCTTTTAAAAAAAGAAGAAAAATATAAAATAGGAATCGTAACCGCCAGCATGCCAGCGCGTCATCGTTGTCTTTTCACCGAGTGCATTGCCACCTACCTCGCTAGCATGCGATCCAATCGAGGCCTCCATGCCACCACTACTTCAAACTGGCACTACTCTCAACACTCAGCATTCGCAAGATGAGAGGAGCGTAAGAAATCGAATGATTGACGGAAGCCATGATACCTTAAACACTAAGCCTATATAAACTAGAGATAGATAGCCAATGGCAAGGCTAATACCATTGTGCGCGCCCATTGCTAGTATATATATATATATATATATATATATATATATATATATATATAGAGAGAGAGAGAGAGAGAGAGAGAGAGAGGAGAAGGAAGAGAGAAGTGGAAGGATAGGAAGAAGTGAAGGGAGTGAAGAGAAGAGAAAGAGGGGAGAGGGAGAGGGAGAGGGAGAGAAGAAGAAGTAAAAAGGAGAGGAGAAGGGAGAAGAGAAGAGAAGAGAAGAGAGGAAGAAGTGAAGGAAAGAGAAGAAGAGGTATAGAGAAGACGAAAAGGAGGGAAGTAGAAGAGGTGAGGAGAGGAGGAGGGGAATTGAAGAAGTGAAAAAGGATAAAGAGAGAGGGGAAATGAGAATAAGCAAAACATAAGCACGAGAGGAGTGCCACCCCCATACCTTCAAGAAAAGTCCTTCCTACCTAGCATGAGTGAGACCCACAAGGAACACCAAATATCCTTCCGAGTTCAAGACCCTTAAAGTCGGAGCTAGTGCCACAAATGCCTTCTCGCAATGGCCCCCAAGAGGAGATATTTGGGAGCAAGGAGCACGGGAGCTACTAACATGATCACAAACATGGTGGACATGCCACTTTAGGTGACACAAGATTAGGTTTCTTCGTAAATTTATGCTCATTCAATACATGATTAGAAATGTATAAACATGACACAAAGGGAATTATTAAAAATGATATAAATTTGAAGCTAGAGTAAATTATATGATATTGCATTGGATAATTATCTTAAGATACTTATAAACGAATAGTTGCATCGTGAATAAAACTTTTTTTCATATTTATAAATCATGGAAAGACAAAGTTTGCATTAAAAATAATTCTTTTTGCATGAAAATGTAGAAAGATAAACAAAATTGCACTGAGAATAATTATTTTTATATGAAAATGTTAGAAAAATGAAAAGTTACATGGAGAAAAAATTCTTTTTGAAAATGATAAAAGCTGCATTGAGAAATAAATTCTTTATACATTTATAAATCATGTAAAAAGTTAGGATAACTGACTAAAGTTGAATTAATAATAGTACTTTAGTTTTACAAATCATATGGACGTAAAGAATGGTAAAAAAAAATCATATCAAGGATAATTCTCTTTGTGCTTACGAACTACTTAAATATTCCCTTAGTGTTTATAAACAAAGAAGAATAACTTGAACTTGTAACAAGCGAGGGAAGGATAAAATAGATGATCAAGATCATTGATTAGGGGTACTTCTTGAGGAAGAAGAATCTCACTATTTTTTTTAAAAAAATCGATAAATTTCTCCCAATATAGGATAATCTCTCGAATTCTTGATGGGATTAATAACCAATTCCTTGACAAGAAATATAAATGAAAGATTGTACTCAAAGACCTACGATAATAAGTTTGCTAGCATGGCTGAAAATTAGTTAGGATGCAGTGGGCACTCTTTGTTTAAATCAAGGAGAGGGAGTATAATGTTTAAAGAAACTAATTTACATAATAATGGTTGAATGTGGAATAAAGCACCAATGTATAATGCCATTTATACCATAGCAAAATGGCATAGTTGAGAGAAAAAATAGACCACTCATGGAGATGGCATGATGCATGATTAAGAGTCAAGCTTTGCCATTGTTTCTAGCTTGAGGATATTTTATGTGCAACCTATGTACTTAACAAGTGTCTTGCCAAGGCTTTGTGAATTGTCACTTCTTGTGAGGCTTGGATTGATAAAAAGCCATTTGTGGCTCACTTGCATGTTTTTATTTGCTTGGCTTATGCTTTGATACTAGTGCAACAATGAAAGAAGTTGGATGACAAATATGTAAGATGCATTTTTGTTGTAATTAAAGCAAAGGCTATAAGTTATACGATCCAAACAGTAAGCACATCTTGGTTAGATGTGATAATGTCTATGGAGATGTTGTTTAGCTTTTATGTTCATATACAAAAGAGACATATGTATGCTCACAAGATATCTATGACATTGTCTTAAGTGGTGTGCAATCATGTGTAGTGCCAAATGAGGCAATTTTTTAGCCTATGTAGGTTTTTCATGATAATGTAGATTAGCCTATTTATAATGTAGATGTGAATGATGCACTTCTTAATGAGAGAGCAGAGATTGAGCAATCTATGACTATGCCAAATTGGCTAGGCCAAAATTGTGCAATCCTAAGTTGGATGATGCACCATTGGCTACTTATACTTGTTTAGATTCTCATAGTGCCTCATCAGACTGTTATGCATTAGCTATTTCTAGTGTGTGATGAGGATGAGGCCATGTCTTTTGAAGAGGCACAAAATTCTTAAAATTGGATGACTACTATACAATATGAGTATGATGCTATTCTCAAAAATGAGACTTGGTTCTTATGTGATTTGCCCCATGGCAAGAAGGCAATTGGTATATTTACAAGTTAAAGTGCAAGCCAAATGGTAGCATTGATTGCTACAAAGCTAGGCTTGTGGCAAAGGGTTATGCTTAGCAAAAGGGCAATTTTGATGAGACCTTTGCTTTCACTTGCCATATGACAACTATTCATAACATTTTTGCATTAGGAACCCATAACAGTTCAAATGTACATAAGTTGGATATCAAAGTTGCATTCGTGCATGGTAGTTTACATGAGAAAGTGTATGTTTCTTAGCATCATGGTTTTGTGTAGAAAGGGAAAGAAAACAAAGTATGCAAATTGAAAAATAATTTATATGGTTTGAAGCAAGCACTTAGGCTTGGTATGAAAAGATACATGTATAGTTGAATGGATGTGGTTCTTAGAATAGCCAAACTAAATATGTCCAACTAAAAGTACCTTATGTGTCCAATTGAACATGTGGTTTTTAGAATAGTCCAACAGAAAGTACCTTCTATGTCAGACATGAGGATGATGTGCCTTTGATCATTATGGTTTACATTGATGGCATGTTGCTCACTGCTCTTAATGAGACACATGTTGTTGAGTCTAAGGCTAGGTTGAATTCAACTTTTGACATGTTGGATTTGGGCCTATTACATCATTATTTGGGAATTCCAGTAGTATGATGGAGGTATTGCTTTGTACAAACAAAGTATGTTGAGTCATTATTGTAGAGATTTTGTCTTGAAGACTACAAGCCTATTGTTATTCCTATGGAGATAGGTTTAAAGTTGAACATTCATGATGCTAGAGAGACTGCTTTGATTATCTTTCTTTCTTATCAAGCTATTGAATGTTTGATTTATGTATGCATTACAAGGCTTGACATATAGTTTGTAGTCTCATGTATAAGTAAGTTTATGCATGACCCAAGCACTAAGCATTGGTAAGTAGTGAAGTAGATCTTTCACTACTAGAATGGGACTTAATGCATTGGGCTACTTTATACCAAGGGGGATCATTATCACCAAATTTACATTCTTTTTCAAATTTTGATAGGGTTAATTGTTACAATACTTCCTTATCTACAAATGCTTTTTGCTACATGCTTGGCAGATCATGCATATCATGGTTGAGCAAGAAGCAACCCACTATGGCCTATTCCAGTTGTGAAGCTCAGTATAGGCAACTTTCACAAAACAATTGAGTATCCTTAGCTTAGATGCCTTGGTTGATTTGGGTATTAAAAAGCCATCTATTCACCACCATCTTTATTGATAGTCAAAGAGTGCATTGTTAATTGCACAAAATCTAGTATTCCATGCATGTGCTAAGCACATTGAGATGCACTATCATTATATGAGGGCGAGACTCTCTACTTGTATAGATCAACTTGGTATATGTGCCAACACAAGATGTGCCACGCTGGACTACATGAGTCTTAAAAACTTATGATACCATCTTCTTTGTTTTTGTGATCATTGACTTGGATGTGCCTGGTTGCAATACATGAGTGTTGATCATGATGAAAAATTAGTATTGTCATATTGGCATCATATGGCATGACATAGTACACCACACTGTTGTAAGCGTCTATGAAAATGGCTACAATAGTGACACACAATGGAATTGTTTGCCATTGTCAGCATGATGTGCGAGATCTATATTAATAGTAGATCCTTGAGGAAAACACTATTAAATTTGTGATTGGTGGTATAGTGAGAGTAGTTTACCTTGTGGCATTCTATGGCATCTACATAGTAAACCAACTTGTATAGTGCAAGGGATTGTCATGTTAGATGTCATTGGTTTGGTCCAAAGCTTACCATTGTACTTTTTTTCCATGTCATCCATTCTTGAGACCTTTCCATAGGTGAAGGGTAGCTCAAATATTTGATTGCCATCATACATTTTAGGAATCCTTGTCACCATGACCCTATTCTTGATTACTTGTACTTTTGATTTGAAAATAGTATTGTCTTACTCTATCAAGTGTCATTTTAATAGTACTCACTACAATGACACGGACCTCCTTTGATGGTCTAAGTTCATGGATATCTATTCTTATTGGCATCTTGTCCAAGTCAACTACATTGACAATATCCTTACCAAATGAGTCAGCACCCCAAAATGAAGGATATATTTTCAATGCTTGTGCCAACACATTTGTCCATCATGTCTTGTCCCTAAGTAAAGTTTCCATCCTTGATTTTTGTTAGTGTCTCATGGACAACTTTATATTCAATAGAAAAGAAGGTGTTGAGCATGTAACCCACATTTCCCTCAAAATCCCACTCCATCATCAAGTTGGAACCTCCATCAAATGCAACATTGAGCTTGGTAGACCTCATAGTTGGTGGTAGTAGGCCCTATAATAATGAACTTGTGAGAATAGGCTTGCCTCCTTGCAAAGCCACTTGTTTCTTGCACTTTTCTTAATTCAAAAATATGCATAGAGTGGTAGACATTGCCTAGATGTGAGGGATTCAGGAGAACAATGTGCGATTAATAGTAGGAGATATTAACAAAATAATAGAATGGGCACAAGAAATGGCA
Organism: Lygodium microphyllum; assembly: GCF_053477565.2. Taxonomy (NCBI): domain Eukaryota; kingdom Viridiplantae; phylum Streptophyta; class Polypodiopsida; order Schizaeales; family Lygodiaceae; genus Lygodium; species Lygodium microphyllum. The sequence goes on from NC_141145.1 coordinate 23,427,655, forward strand.
ACACTATAGTATAAAACTTCAATTCCTTAGGCTTTCTCGAGTCCACTTCATAATGGAAGGTTCTGACCATAACTCGTAAGGACTAACCTGAATCTGGATTTTTAAAGTAAGGTATGATCACGTATCGATTCATCTAGCATCTTGTCTACTTGCACTAGAATACTCGACAATCCATGTCACACTTGGTTCAAGGAGAGTGAGAAAAGAGGGGGAGTATAGGTATGTTGACCTGTTCACCCGTAGGGTATAGTCTTACTCTAGTCCCCTAAAATGATACAGACTCTAGTCCCCTAAAATGATACAGATTCAAAGTTCTAGCTAATCTCAACTTGGTCAATGTTTATTGAAGAGAGAAGACTGAGTGGGGGACACAAGCAAGCAAAAGCAAGGGAGATATAAACTATGGAGGATGGAGTAAAAGAGCAAGTGAGAGAGAGACACATGATATGGGAACTCCAATAGTCACAAAGTGTGACTAGCCTTCCCTTATTCATTAGTCATTGAAAGAATAAAAAATGAAGTGATAGTGATGGCACCCGCTACCTGTAGTGTACATGTGTGTAGGTACTATAAGTGTAGTGAATATAAGAGTAGTGTAAGCACATGCATCTTTGCCTCCCTACAACCTCCCACTTAAACAAATGTGCCTTTAGTGAGGAGAAAACAAGAAAAAAGTGACAAAGTACAAATGTATATTTAGTATAATAGGATGAGGAAAGACATGATCTCATTCTATGCCAATCATCCTCTTATTAAGGGAAGGAAAAATGTTCCACTGAGAGACTTTTAGTGAGAAAATTTGTAGGATTTCAGTTAGTTGAGATCTTCACAAGCTTAATGGACTTGTCCTCAATGCCCTTTCTAATAAAGTGATAACACATCTCAATGTGCTTTGTCTTAGCATAGAAGGCTGGATTCTTGGCTAACTAAATAGCACTCATAGAATCCAAATGCAATGCATTAGTAATACTAAGGTCTATAACCAAACGGCCTAACCAAAGAGCCTCTTTACAAGCCTTAGTGGCTACAACATACTCTCACAAGCTCAATGGACTTGTCCTCAATGCCCTCTCTAATAAAGTGATAACACATTGCAATGTGCTTTGTCTTAGCATAGAAGGCTGGATTCTTGGCTAGCTAAATAGCGCTCATAGAATCCAAATGCAACACATTAGTAATACTAAGGTCTATAACCAAATGGCCTAACCAAAGAGCCTCTTTACAAGCCTTGGTGGCTACAATATACTCTACCTTTGTAGTAGATAGGGTTGTGCATTTTTGTATTCTGGATATCCAAGAAACAATACCTCTAGCGGCAAAGGTGAAAACATAGCCAGAGGTGGACTTTCTACTATCTACATGTCCTGTATAATCAGAGTCAATGTGTCCCACAACTTCTATATCTTAGCCACCATAACATATGCACATATTTGCAGTGCTCTCAAGGTACCTCATGATATCCTTTATAGCATGGCAATGCTGCTAGCCAGCTGTAGCCATATAGTGTTGTCGAAGGGGTTTTAGTCGAAAGGTCATATCCAATGGGGATTAGAGAGAGAAGGAAGTAGAGAATAGGAGATAGAAGAGAAGAAAAAGAATAGACAAGAGGTACACAAGATAAAGATAAATCTCAATGAATCAAAGTACTATGTATTGATAAAACCTGAGAAGATAAACAAAATCCTTGTTTGGGACTACTCAAAAGCAATCTCCAAACATTAGATCTCTTGGAGCTTCCTTGTAGTCCAAAAACATGCATCAAACATTAGCTTCTTCTCTGATGCTCAGACTGCAAATTTGATGGTTCCATTGGCTTCGAAAAGGGGGTAAAACCTTGGGACACCTACTCAAAATTCTTCCAAATCACTCCTTCTTTTTCCTATTCTTTGGAGTGCTGTTTGCTCCCTGTAAACTGCGATCGTGCACTGCATGATTTTGGAAGCCCTTCTTTTTGCATGAGATCTCCAAAACTGGTTGAAAAAGAAACTTACTTTTAGCATGTCACCCTATTTTAGAAGTTTTCTATACATTTTTTGAATATTTACAAAAAAAATATCCAAAATATCAAAAATAGACTAAAATTATCCAAAAATATTATATTTTTGAACCATCTATTAGTGACATGATAGCATATCCCAACTCCCACTGCAAAAGCTATGTCAAGATGAGTGACTATCATAGCATACATCAAACTACCCACCATTATGGATGCATAAGGGATGTTGGCCATCTTAGCTTTTTAATCAGAATATGAACTATCGACATGACTAACCTCCACATGAGAAGGTAAGGGACAACCAATAGGCTTAACATCTTGCATATAAAATCGCTCAAGGACCTTGTGGATGTACTCCTGTGACAAGTAAAGGAGCCTCTTGGAGTGATCACGCATGATGCATATCCCAATAATATATTTCTAATGCAATTCTACAAGTTTTTTTCCATGGCCTTGAAGGTCATAGTTAAGACATCAAAGTTGGAAACATGCCCAAAAACATCAATGGTTGTTTACAAGTTATTGAGATGGCAAGCTCAACATATGGAGACATTAATGATGGGCTGCTTGTTTAGATGGGTCTGCATGTCTACATTGCATATCAATGGTCTTTATGACTCTTACATGGTCACTAACTTATCACTTATTATATTTGGTTTGTTACACCTATCTATAATTGGCATGGTTATATTACCAGTCGATTAGTATTGTCTGTTATGCACTGTTTGACTTAGCAGGTCACTTCTTTATATTGTATCTTTTCTATACTTTATGTACATTGAAAAGTGTATAAAAGAAAAAGAAAAAACTAGAAAGAAAACATTTTTGGCCTCCATATCTCTTATTGTGTTCTTGAATGAGCTTTCTTTTTGTGCGTATGGTATGTGTTTGGGACAATAGCTCAAGCAAGACTACCCACCATATGATTTGTGATGTGATATCGGAGATGTACCATTGATAGAGGCTGGTTTTGAAGACTGAAGTGAAGGAGAAGAAGCAATGATTCGAGCAAGCAACCAATAGGTGAGAAGCTCTCCCATTCTCCCACTCTTTCTATTGGTGGATGGTGCATGTGGAGACACTGGAAGCAAGTTAGAGCAAAAATCACATATTGCTGTGAGATTTGGTGTACAAGAAAAGCACTGTATATTTTGCAATTCAACTCTTTAGGGCTCATCTGCTATTTTTTTGGCTATTTGAGGCCATTTTAGACCTTGTTTTATACTCTCAAGGTTGCAGATAACATTGTCAAGGTATGCTACAATTTCAATTGTTTCAACCAAAAGTGGATGCACGAATTACAAATTTCGAATTTGTAAATTTTGAGGTATTTTCTAAGAAGCAAACACAAGTTTTATTTGTAAACAAGTTATTATATGTACTATTGAGCAATCAATAAAAAAGACTACTTAATGTATCACTGTGCACTTGTTAAAGATTGCAGAAGGCAAACTTACTATTTTGTATCAATTTTGTGATAATAGAATAGAACAATGGAAACCCCATCATTGAGAAGTTAGACAAGAGCAACTACCCATCATGAAGTTTTGTGTGATAAACTTCCTTATTGGAAAAAGCCTCTTCAAGTTTGTTTCAAGTGAAGAAAATGAGCTAGAGGTGAGTGACCCTTTGACTACAAATGAAATAAAGTTGTGGAAAGAATAAAATGCAAAAGACAAAAAGGTGATGTATTGGCTATCTATAATCATTGATAACACTATGATGGGGCATATTAAAAATGCAAAAAGTTCACATGTAGCATGGACCACAGCTTGTCAATGATTATGTTTTGAAGGTGAGGAGCATTGTAGATACTTTGGCAGGTGATTGATGCTTTGGTATCATCTACTTTGGGTGGTCTTAATAATAAAAAGGATCAAAAATCATTTGTTACTTTTGTATATGTATACGAAAGCCATTTCTAGATTTTGATGAGTTGGTCTCTCCCATGATCATTGAAGAGATCAACATGTAGGGTGAATCAAAGAAAAAAGTGGTAAATAGGTCCAAGCATTCTACTCTAGTTCAAGAAGGGGACATGGAAGTTCCTCTTCAAGAGGTTATGGTATGGGATGTGCTAGTGATAATTGGTAAAACAAGTTAAATCAATAGTTTGGTGATATGCATATTTTAGGAGGCCGTGGCAACTTTAGAGATGGGGGAGCTCTAGAAGAAGAGGTGGATAGTAGAACAGAGGTTCTAGCAAATCTAGCATTGTCTATCATAATTATGGCAAAATAGATCATATTGTATCTAATTGTTATGCTAAGAAGGATGATATCCACAATGGTAAATTGTAGCAAGGAAACTATGCATTGTCTTATACAAATGCTACATCCAACTTTTAAATAATCTTACAATTAATTGTATGACTATGGACTTTGATATAAAAGTATTGTACACCTTGCACCCTTTGCTTGATTTGCACTTCTCTTTACTTTTTTCACCTTTGTTTGCCTTTTGCGCAATCATTCTTACCATTTTATCATTAACATACAAATTTATTGATATGGGGCAATTATAACAATGGGATGTTTAAGCCTACGTGGATGCTAAGTGCACTATGATGTGCAAGATGGTGAGCATTGAGCAAATGGGTGGGTGTGGGTGTCTGTGCCCCAATATGCAAGGTGCAATGTAAGGACTAGTGCAGTATGAGGGGCTAGTGCATAGTAGTGTATAAGGATGCAGTGAATGTGTACACTATGCATCATGCATTATGCACGAGTGTGGTGTGTAAGGTTAGTGTTTAAGAACGTGTGAATGCATTAACTATCAAACACTGCTAGGTAGCACCTTTCTTCCATTTTCCCTTGGTCCCCCCTTGAAAACAGGATGGGAATTGAGAGAGAGAGAGAGAGAGAGAGAGAGAGAGAGAGAGAGAGAGAGAGAGAGAGAGAGAGAGAGAGAGAGAGAGAGAGAGAGAGAGAGAGAGAGAGATCCAACAAGTGTATGCGTATTATTATTCCAACTGCAAGATGTTGTGTGTGTGCATGCAATATATGCACTAGGATAATTCCAGTGCATAGTGGTGTGTACTTGAGTGTATGCTATGTGTGATGTGCACTATGCATGTGTGGATGCACATGTGCACTATGCACTTTGTGAATACACATATACATTGTATAATGTATACTATGCACATATACATGTGCACATGTACAATATGCACTATGTGTTTGATGACAATCATAGATAGCCAAGAATTCAATGAGCCAAAAAATTTAAAGCACCATAATCAATCAAGAATATTGACCTTCATTAGTGTCAAATAGTATCTTTGGCCATCCCCTCCCATGAGTCAAATCTTCTCTCTCCTTCCCCTTGCAAAACATAGGAGTCATAGAAGCCATGTCAAGTGGCCATCCCTCCCCACTCTCTCTATTTTCAATGTTGCACACCCACACATGAGTGCACACCCTCAATTAGTTAATGAAGACAACCTCATAGCTTTCAATAGTGGGAATCATATGACCGTAAAACCTTGCTAGTGGCTATGACAACTGTAGCTCCTCCTTGGCTTCCTTTTAGTAGTGGCTCCTCCTCTCACTTGGCAATACTTCCTCTCTCTTGACAACTTTTCTTCCTTGTAGTGTTGGTGCAAGGCATTGATGACTGGTGGTTCCTTTGACTACCTCTTGCCATGGTTGAGTTGCAATAGCCCCCTCTTCTTACGACACAACTTTTCCTAGACATGGTGGTTGCATGAGAATTGGTATGTACATATGGGAGAGAGAGAGAGAGAGAGAGAGAGAGAGAGAGAGAGAGAGAGAGAGAGAGAGAGGGGGGGGGGATAATTATCAAAGGAGGATATGGTGGGAAAAAGAGAAGATGTGGTGGCTTTGGTGGTGGGTGGAGAATAGATTGTAGAAAGGAAGTAGTGGTTCAAGATAGGTGCCATCAAAGAAGAAAGGGGTATGGTGTTCTGGTGAAAGATATTGAGAGCTTATAGAAGATGCTAGAAGAGTTAGGGTTGGGTGTATTCCTAGTCTATAATGTCCCCATTACTCAATTTACCTTAATACACAATGTCTCCATTACTCAATTCATCTTAATAAACAATGTGTATGCGCATTTTCTTGCTAAGTACAATGAAGTTGCACACTCCCCTCTCTCTTTTGTAACCATGTAGAAGCCCTGTCGGAATCCTTTGAGCTCTTTCTCTCTTCTTCTACATTACATAGAAGCTCTGTTGCGATCCACCGATCTTCTCTCTCTCTCTCTTCCCCATAGTGTGCAAAAGCTTTTCGGATTTTGCCAAGTCTTCCGTGGTTCTTAAGAGATGTAGAGATACTATGCAGGTTTCCATGTACCAGAAAGGGGTCATTGGTGTTGACATTCAACCTTAAGCTAAAGCACACCCTAAAGTTGTCCCTAAACCTTTCCAACCTATAGAATGGATCGTCATACTACAACTCAAAGTTACAATCATACACCGTAACAATGACGGTTAGCCTATGGAGGATAATTAGGTTTAGTGAAGGAAAACAAAAGAGCTATTAAAATCCTTAAATTTATCCAAAAGAATTTCATAAATTCTTTAAATGGGGTTACTTCATCATAATTAAAGAAAGAAGCTCAGAATATTAGAAAAGCATGCAGCATAAGTCTTTTGCTTCATAAATTGTGTACACCTAGAATTACTCAAATTTAGTGTGGGGAAATAGAGAAACATACTAGAAGAATGGCATACATTTAGAAAAGGATATGGGAAGTGATGAAGGGATTTTATGCATTGCATATGCTAAGAAGTGTATTAAAAATGATGTTTCTATGGTTATGCTTGATTTTAGATTTGAAAATGATAAGATAGGTATCTTATGGGTTCCTGCTTGTTATATTAGATGTATTATAGAATATGGTAGTTTGGGACATTGAGATTCTCAGCCAAATACTCCTTAATACTTTGTAGAGTGTGCAAAAACTCACCCACGGGTGGGGTCCTACTCTCCCGAGGGAGGTAGGCATTTATATTATTTTCATTACTCAAGGATCTGATAGGGCAGAGGATTGACTAATAAGTACCCCTATTATGTATGATAGCTCTTTAGGATCAATGAAGCCTTGGGGGCCTCTCAGCTAGTAGATTCATTGGTGTGATCATATGTAGCCAAATCCTACAAAATTGGAAGATCCTATCCTAGGACAATGTATTTGTGCAAAAAGAAGGATTTTTACCACTTCACAGAGTGAAGGTTTTGATTACTTTTATGAAATAAAGTATTCAATTTTTGAATTGTTTGTTATGTGCTAACGATTGAGTTTAATGAACCTTGTTTAATATAGTGATAAAAGAAAGCTATGTTTATATGTTCTAATAGTGTGGTAGTATTCTCTACTGATTAGAAAACTAAAGGAAACACAATTGACTAAAATAAGAGGATCTGATCCCAATGATTAAACAACTATGGATAGGTGGACCTAATAAGTCAGGACTTTCCAACATTGTGACCCCCATATGTTGTTAGGACTAGTTCTCGATCTAGCATCATTTTAGGGGTTTGAAATTGAGATTTTACCTTATGGGTAGGGGGATCTAGTTACACTCTCTAGCATCTCTCGCTCTCTTTGAACTGAGTGTGTTGTTAATTCTATTGTCACCTTTGATTGATTACAAAGTTATCTTTCTTGGGTGGGAGCTAGATTGTTGTTAGGGGTGATTTGTTCATGCTTCTCTTGTATAGTAGAACTAGGACTTCCATGCTCAACTAAGCTTGATGTTTCCTATGGGGAGATGGGGCAACATTGTGCATGGACATGAATTTAGACTGACTACCAGAGGACTCCTTTGGACCTAATGGGGGAAGTATCTCACACACGGTATTAGAGCCAAGGTTCCAAAGACCTAAGGCTGTAGGATTAAGCAATCAATAGAGAATTAATGAAGTAACCATACCTATTTGAATGAACTCTTATTGATTGTTTTTGCACTAACATAGCATACATACTATGCCTATAGGAAATCGAGATTGAGAAAGTTGTATGTTTGCACAATATTTTCCGCTTGATGTGTCATAACTTTTCACATTGTGAGGCCATCTTTGAAATAATGGAAATGATGTTTATTTCTTGAAATGTACTAGGACCTTGTCTTGACGCATGGTATATGAGTAACCTTTGACCAAGGAATAGATTACACATGGGGATTTATGTTGGTAGGAACTTTTTTCTCTACTATGAATTATGGAGAATTCATTGGCCCAAACAACTAAGATTAGTTGAGATATATCTTTTGCTTGTAGTCTTTAATTAATGGATTTTGATTATTGAAAATGAGCCTATACTTGTCAAGACATTATAATCTATTGACAAGTATTATAGATAGTACCATCTAAAAGAGTTATTGTAGTTCCAAGAAGGCCTCCTTTTGGAACTAGATGTTGAGGCTATCACTAGGGACCATCAAAGTGTGTTATCTCTCATAAAAACCAGTAAGATATGAGGATGTAAATCATGACAATGGATGTTTTGAATAATTGTAATATGACCTTGAGGGGTTGGAAGTCCTTGTCGAAATTAAGATAGCTTTGCAAAATACCATGATGCAAGTGTGAGAAGAGTTGGAGCCAATAGTGCAGAGCAGATAGCTCACACACACACCTTCATTATTGGTCAGTCATAACTAAAGAGAGTACTACAACCTAAGGTCACAATAGGACCATTCACACCAAAGATAGCTAAGTAGAGCTTGAAGTCTAACAAGGTAAACACCATGATTGGGCAACCTGGGGAGTGCACTTTATGTGAAGAGATCAAAAGAGGATCCATTCATGTTGTCATGGAAAATAAAGCAACTAATTTCCAATGTTCAATGATCCAATCTCTAGTTACTTACAAGGGTATGTTATTCAAAATCTTAATTGATTGTGGTAGCACTCATTCCTTTCTTACACAAAAAATAATTAAAATATTGCATTTAGAATCCGTGCAAACAAGAAAATAAAGCTATATATGATGGATTGAAATATATGTCCTTTATAGGTCAATCACTTTGAATGCTATTACAAGTAAAGCTGACATACATGTCCAGCTCAATATAGGACTCAAAAAGACACTTGGAGAGAGCAATGCCTCATTAAAGATAGAAAAGACAAAAAAAAAGTAATAGCGAATGCTTCATTAGAGATGCAAAAGAGACAAAATATCACTACAAAGTAGTAGCCAATGTTTCATTAAGAATATAATGCAAGGTTGAAAAAGACTAGCGCATCATTAAAGACACGAAAGATCACTACAAAAATAGTAGCCAAAGGAAAGAAGCATGGAAAAATATTCAAGCTTGATGGATTATCTTTAGGATTTGCAACTATATTGGGTGAAATAATGTCCCCTCTTTGTCCTACTGAACTATGGTATAAAAGGTATGGGCACTTAAATTTCAAAAGCATGTGTATGTTGAACTCTTATGGCATGGTCTTGGAAATGCTATCACTTCAAAGGATTGGCAAAGTTTCTGAAGGATGTTGCATTGGAAAGCAAACAAGAACTAGATTCACAAGAAGTACAAATAGATTAGAAGGAGTTCTTGATCTTTTAGATGTATGTGAATCATCCCATACACCTTTAATAGGTGGGCATACGTATTATGTCAATTCTATTGATGATTTGTCTAGGTATACTTGGGTATTATTCATGAAATCCAAGGTTGAAGTATTAGACATCTTCAAGCACTTTCATATTATGGTTGAGATTATGATAAGTAGAAGAATCAAGATATTTAGGTTAGATAATGGAGGAGAGTTCTTATCAAAACAATTCAATCAATACCTTCTGAAACACGGGATAAGAAGAATCACTTACTTGCAACTATACACCTCAATAGAATGGTGCTATAGAGAGGAAGAATAGAATCCTGTTTGAGGTAGCCAAATGCATGCTAAAATAGAAGCAACTTGTGAATTGCTATTGGATTGAAGCAATCATAACATTGCTTGCTACTTGATAGACCAATCACCTACTAAAGTACTAAGAGTTATTACAATATGTGAGGCCTTCTATGGATCCAAATATCAAGCATCTCATCTCAAAGTGTTTAAATGCTTAGCTTTTCCTCATATTCTTGATAAGAAAAGAAAGAAAATTGATGAAGAGTCTAGAAATTGTATATTTATTGGATATATTGATGTAAGTAAAGCTTACAAGCATTATGATCCAATAAAAAAAGAATATTTTATATCAAGGGATACAATATTTTATAAGAATTAAAATTGGAAATTAGCTTAGTCCTCAGATTTTGACACATGCTCTTCCACACCTTTAAAGTGCAAGTATCAATAGCCATAAAAAATATACTATTGGAGAATTGAAGGAAGAAGATAAAGAGCACTAAGCAGCCTTAAGAGCCACCTTAAGGAGATTTGCAAGGCATAGAAAGACACCCCAAAGACTAACATATCAAATAGGTAATCATTTAGATTTCAAGCAATCCAATCTTACTCTTCTCACCTCAATCTTACAGCATGATGAATCTACAACATACAAGGATGAATGTGGTAAAAAGGAATGGAAGGATACTATTGAGAAAAAAAAATATGCATTGTATGTGAATGATACTTGGGATTTATGTCAACTCCCGCCCAACAATCCATGAGAAAGAAAAAACCTTCAGAATCAACTGGACAAGAAAGAAGTGCTATGTGATGAGAAGCTGAAAGCTGCTTTTGGACATGACAAATTTACAATCAGTGAAGTGTTTACCCTGATGAATCCTCACCTCACAAAGAAGAGCTGAACCCTTAACTTTGCATCTGGCTCTAGTATACAGTTTACTATCTATGAGCCTTCACCTGCACTATATAACTAGGCAACACTGGAAGGGGAATCCTTACTGTGCTATTTCTTGATGTATCTAGATAGGAAATTTAATTCGTGTCCAATGAATGTGGAAGCCATCTTCAAGCCTTTTGGCGGAATGTCACAAACACTGGACTTCACATTGTTTGGGATCCATTCTACAAAGTAAGAGGAGTTTTTGTTTTGGACATTAATCATCTGCTCATCAACTTCCTTGGTACTCATACAACCTTGAAACATAGCAGAAGCAGTCAGGTAATGGCCATGATGAGGATCAGCTGCACACATCATGTTCTTGGCATCCCACATCTATTGAGTAAGTTCTGGAACAGTAAGAGCTTTATACTGTTGTGAACCTCTTGAAGTGAGAGGTGCAAATCCCACAAGGAGTGGTAGATTTTGCAAATTCAGGCTGTTGTTTAACAGATGGAGAGATCTGGACATCTTGCTCTGCAGTATTTTGGATGTTTAGGAATCCTCCACCAGACATTGCTTGTGCGGTCGGCCTGCTTTGTGCAGCTCCAGCATCAAATGAGGGAAAAGGACAACCACTACTCGCCATCAACATGATTGTTTGTGCCTTCTTTGCAAGAATGTCATTGTAAACATTAACATTACCATTATAGAATATGGTGAGTTGTGCACTACTATGCTTTCTTTGAGGGTCAGATGTAAGCATCCTTGTTTGAGCCCTCGATTGCACACCAAGCATAGGACATGCCATATTTGAGCTATAAAAGGGCATTGAGCTGGCAGTTTTGGTATCCGTAATGTTCTTGTTGCAAACAGTTGAGCTCGTGGAGTCGCAAGAGATGGAAGTTGCTCATTAGTGGTTGACAAAGGCAAAGAGGGATTTGTGCTGGTCTGATAAAAGTCCTTTGTGAAAATGCAATGAATGTATAATGAAATCTATTTCAGCCCTACATTTTTGTACTTTGGAGTATGCAGTGGTATTGACAGGGCATACATGTTCATTGGCACTCTTATGGTCAAAGAGTTTCTCTATTGCTCTCTCCTACTCATTTGAGTGTCTCGGTATTGGGGGTATTGACTCAAGTTGGATAAGAAGTACTCAAAACACTTGGAACAGGGCCAAAACAGTGTGCTGTAATAATAGAACAGAATTGGTAATTTTGCTACTGGAATTTGCCAACTCATTCTAATGAGAAAAGAACAATTGGAGTGGATACTAGACATCACAAGCTTCGAGTGGAGCTTTCAAACGCTTCATTTGGACACATATTTCTCAAGCTAGAGCCTATTTAGTACTGCCAGTTCACTGTGGATAGTTCTGGAAATTCTTAAATAGAGAGGGGTATTGCTACTCCTAAATTCAAACCAAGATTTCTACTTGATACTAGACATTTTAAGCTTTGAGTCAAGCTATCATACACCTTATTTGGACTCATATTTTTCAAGATAGGGCTGATTTTGTACCAGTAGGTCACTATGGACAGCATGTATAATAGGGGGTACAGACATGTAAGTGTGAGACCTATGCTCAGTCAAAGGCAACAACCTAATCATCAGAATTCCTATAGACATCAAGTGCATGAAGGGCATTGTTCTTATGATGATAGGTCTCATAAGTATTCTCCTTATGGTCAGCAAGAGTATGCAGGGAATTACCATATGGGGCAGCATTCATATGATCATAATCATGGTTATTTTCATGAGACTGATGGGCAGCATCAACCTTATGCAAATGAGAAAAATATGGGAGCAAATGATGCCTATGGAATACACTATGCAGAGTACCAAGGTCAGCCAGCATACGTTATGGATAATCATTTTGAAGAAGAAGAACCCATCCATCCTTTCTCATTCAACAATGTACATGGTACCTATGTGTCAAGTCGCATGTTTGAGGATATCACTTCAAAAGGGTTTTGTTATAAATGCGGTGAGAAGGATATTTGTGGTCATATAAAGGTATGCATGGCAAAGCATGCTAAAGTATCAGCTGTCCTAGAATTTCGTACTCCCTATGGCATTCAACGAAGGCTTATACCTCACCAAGAGTTGAAGGAAATGTGTCGGCAATTCATATGCTATAAATGTAAAGAACGATGGTCTCATAGTCATGAAAACTACTGCAGAAACAAACATTTTGCTACAGCCATTGTTTTGGAGGATTCAAGTGAATATGAAGAAGGGGATTACCAAGTTCAACAACAAGAGTTTTATGGAGTTGAAGTTGAAGACAAAGTTGAAAATAAAGCTGAAGATAAAGATGAAGATGAAAATGAAGATGAAGATGAAGATGAAGACGAAGACGAAGAAAGGATTGATGTTAATGCAGACAATCTAGTCAAAGAGCAAGGTAACGTGGATTACCAAGAAAAAGAAGACAACTATGATGATGATGACATACAAGAGGACAGCATTGGGTATAATGAAAGTTTTCATGAGTCCATTCATTCCCAAGAAGAGTGTGATCATGACAGTTTTAGCAATGCATTTCAGCTTATATCTCATGAGGATTTTACTGATCTTGATTATGATAGTATTTCAGTGGACATAGATCATGCTTACTTGGATGATATTATGCAAATTGAGGATATCTATGCTCATGATGATGATCTTTATTTTCCCTATGATCCGGGAGCCTATGAGGGTGGTTATGTGGATCATGGGCAGGATTGGTCATACCCATTTGACCCGGGTAATGATACCTATTCTCATGATGATTATCTCATTTATGACAGTTTCTATGATGGATTTCCTGTCGATCCGGGTGAGGGCAGCAGTGACTTGATGGATGATGACCATTATTTGGGTATCCCATATGATCCGGGATAACATTTTGCCTCTTTCCTATGTCATGGAGCAAGGGACAGCCTACTGCCATAATTTTCTGTCAGAGAAATAATGCATATAACTTCATCAAACGGAGAAAATTTTGTATGAGTTGATAGTTTATGTTATGAACTTTATTTCTAGAGTTCACACGCCCCAATCAGATGATTCTACTGAAAGTTATGGTAATTTTTGTTCAGCTCCTTGTTTTAGGCATGTTCACTATTTCATGGCAGTTTCTTGTACAAGTTGAAGACTATCCTTTGAAGATTTTTTCTTGGAGTTACATTTGGGTTTCAACTGCTACCATCCTTGTAATATCCATGGCTTCTTCAAGAAGATACTTAGCTCATTACACAGTGGATAGCTTGCTGTTATAAATTTATGTCATGAAAATAATTGACCTATCGACATCAAAATTGGATTTTGATGACATGGATGGATACCTTATGAAGTAAACTTCATTTCTATACCTCATATGCGTCATTCCGACATTTCTATCCAAAGTTATGGGTCATTTACTATCACTACCCTGTTCAGGATAGCATTCCAAATTTCCACTGTTTTGACTTTATTTTCAAGATTCTTTTCATGGAAGAGTATCTTCTTCAAAGGACAAATTCAACAAGGATATTCAGCATTGGTCTCTCGTTCCTTTACATTTACCATCCACTTGTCATTTCAGTCTTCAAAGTTTTGAGGACAAAACTTTTGGGCAGGGATAGATTGTAATAAAGTAATTTTCATGCTACTTTAATTAGGCCAATTAGTCCATTTTAGGTTAGAGTATAAAAGGCAAGAGAATGCCAATGTAACATATCTTTGTCAATTCATTTCTTGAAACTCCACTTCTTGGAGCTAGAAGGTTTCTTCCTTCCCACCATTGCAAAGGTTGTGTACCTTGCAACAAAGATATGTTACATTGGCACTCTCTTGCCTTTTATACTCTAGCCTAAAATAGACTAATTGGCCTAATTAAAGTAGCATGAAAATTGCTTTATTACATAGCAAATATGTGTATTTGCTATGGCAGCCAGGATACTGGAGTTGTGGGGTACATAGACTCCAATTATGCAGGACATGCAGATAGTAGGAAGTCCACATCTGGCTATGTATTCACCTATGCTGGAGGTGTTGTCTCTTGGATGTCCGGGGTTTAGAAGTATACAGCTCTCTCTACCACTGAGGCCAAGTATGTTGTAGTCACTGAGGCTTGCAAGGAGGCCATATGGTTGGGCTGTTTGGTTCATGACCTTGGGATTGATACTATACCTACGATGCATTCAGATTCTATGAGTGCTATTCAGCTAGCCAAGAATCTGGTCTTCCGTGTGAAGATGAAACACATTGAGGCGAGGTATCACTTCATACGCGGGGTCATGGAGGACAAGTCTATTGACCTTGTCAAGATCTCCACTGATGAAAATCGTGCAGATCTGCTCACGAAAAGCCTCACTACTACGTGCTTTGCCTTCCTCAAGAGATTGATGGGCATTGGATGAGATGATGTTTTTCCTCATCTTGTTGTACATGTGTACATTGTACTATCTTTTCTTTTTCTTTTCACTCCTCACTTGGACATATTTGCCTTTAAGTGGGAGGTTGTTGGGGGTAAAGGCACCTCCGCCTAGTCGCCCATGTATTACTACACTGACAATACCCACCATTGCACACTGCAGGTGGTGGGTGCCCACAATCGTCACTTTATTATTTATTCTTTCAGTGACATTTTGAATAAAGGAAGGCCCGGTCACACATTGTTACTATTGGAGTTTCCATTTGGTCTCTCTCTCTTTCTTGCTCGTGCTCTCCCTTCATACCTCTTCCAAAAGCAAGCTTCGATCCTTCTCACCTTTCATAATGTGTTTGCTTCTTAAATGTGCATCCTAAAGACGATTCCTTACTAGCATCCTTTGTGTTTGGAAACACATAAAAGACCATGGGTATGCTCTCAGACTCGATAGAGACTACGACTTTGCACTTTCCTAAAAGCATGTATGATTGACCCCCAAATGGGTTGAGTTTAGCGTTGGTTGATTGTAGTTGCAATTAACCAAGTTGAGTCCAATGATTTTGTAAGTTAAGATATTAAAATTAGCTCCCTCATCAATCAAGGCATTGAAGGTATGTGCATGTTGGGCAGTGACCATTATGCATAGGTAAGTAGGTGCTACTGCTTCCTTATATTCGTCCTCAATCTTTGTGATTGTGGCAACTCGTACATTCACAGGGAACTCTAGCATTGGAGGCTCGTGCGATGGATACTTGGGAGGCTAGTACTTCTTTATGCGGCTACCATTGAAGGAGCCAATGCCATTGCCATCTAGGGTCTCAAGCTCTACATTGTTGGTTTGATTGATGGTGTGAACTCTGAAAGGCCCTAATCCCCTAAACTTCATCTTTTGTGATGGCCTTTCATTGAGTATAATAGCACTAGGTCACCCTAGTCAAAATACCGTTGCTTGATGTGCTTGTCAAACTAGCTCTTACGTCGTCTCTTTTCACAAATCAGCACGTGAATGGCTAGAATTCGAGTCTCTAATAGGTGTTCTAGCTCAACTAGCATTGCGTCCATGTCTCCTTTCCATCCCATCTCTCTTGGATGGCCACTCTCATAATAGGGACAAAGAATTCTACAAGTAGAATGGCTTCAGTTCTGTAGGTCAGCTTAAAGGAAGTCTACCCTAGAGCCGTTTTATAGGTTGTTTGATAGGCCTTTAAAGCTGCCATCGGCTTGTTGTCCTAGTTGTTATGAGATGGTCAGGACATTCATTAAGATCTTATTTGTGGATTTAGCCTGGCCATTAGCTTGAGGGTAGTAGGGTGAAGATTTCCTATGGATGATCAGGAAGGTAGAGAGGAGGTGGGCAATCACTTCATTGATGAAGTGTGTGCCTTAACCACTGACTAGTTCAATGGGACAACCGAATTGTGAGATTACTTGCTCCGAAAGGAACTTGGCTGTGGTCCTAAAATCATTTTTCCTAGTGGCTTGTGCTTCTATCCACTTTGTGAGATAGTCTGTGATGACTATGATGTACTTGGCCCTCACTTGGCCTACAAGTATTGTGCTATTGGACTAATTGATCCAATGAAGTCAATCCCCCATTTTTTGAATGTCTGTCTTGCAATGATTGGGGTGAGCTCCATCTTGTCCTTGCAAACAGGGACCTTGGTTCATTGGCACTCATCACAATGCTTCAAGAATCATGTTGTGTGGGCCACCATAGTTGAGATTGCAGTACCTTAAATGCTATCGTATCTCCATTCAAGTGTCCTCCCATGATTCCGTTGTATGCCTTTGCAAGTACGTCATGCATCTCATGTTTGCATGCACATCTTGGCCAACATGTTTGCATGCACATCGTGTGCCTTCTCGATAGGTCTTTCGGGTGGTATGTGCTCTAGTACTTGGACTATGTCATCTGCCCAATATGGCATCAAGTTAGCTTTAAATAGGTCCTTTTCGCTAGATAGGTTGAAAAGATGCGCATTTGGTATGTCATCTACTATAACCTATCCAGCGGCTTCTCTCATGGGTATGTGGGACATGTGATCAGTCATGTAGTGCTACTTCCCTTTGTGTACAACACGGAGAAGTCGAATTCTAAAAGTAGAAGTAACCATTGAGCAATGCATCCTATAGCGCAAGGTTAATTCACAAGATAAAGCAAGGCTTGTTGGCCAACAAAGAAGGTGAAAGGCATTGCTAGAAGATAATGTCAAGATTTCTTTACGGCAAACATCATGGCCAAACCCTCTCTCTTAGTCATGGAATAGTTCATCTTGGTATTTGTGAAATGTTTGTTGCTAGCAAAACTCACAAGATAGTCTAAGTTGTATTCTCTAGGTTGACACAAAATAGCTCCCATAGCAACCTTCGAGGCGTCAATGTGTACATGGAAAGTGATGGTCTAGTTTGGGGTTCATAGAATAGGTGCAATTGTTAGAGCATTTTTCAACTCTTCATATGCATGTTGGCATTCCTTAGTCCATTCGAATATTATTAGTAGTTTGTAGAGTAGTCTAGTGATTAACGTATAGTTCAACACGAATCGCCGATAGAATCCCGTATATCCTAGGAAGTACTGAACTCCCTTGTAGTTGGTTAGTGGTGGAGGTTCAACAATAACCTTGACTTTTGAGAAGTTAGTGGCAATGCCATTCTTGGACACCATGTACCCTAGGATGCATCCATGTTTCACCCAAAATTGGTAGTTAAGGGGGTTCAATGAGAGATGATACAATCTGCATCATTCAAAGACTTGTCTAGGTGTTCCCTCCAACTTGAGTGAACACACAGATTGTCAAAAAACACTTCTAACTATTGTCTAAGTATGTCCTTGAAGATGGCAAACATGAGCTATTGGAATGTGGTTACTGTATTTGTTAGCCCAAAAGGCATGACTATGTAGGCAAAGACACCCCATTTGGTAAAGAATGCGGTCTTTGCTTTACTGATTGTAACATGAGAAGCTATCCAGGAAAATTGTAGGCTTCTTTGCCAACTATTCTCTTGAGTATATGCTCAGTGTACAATAGTGGATAGTTGTCTCTCTTCATAGCAGCGTTGAATTTCTTGTAATTAATACTCACTTTGATTTTTTTGTTCTTATTTAGGATGATTACAATGGGCAAAACCCAGTCTGTGTGCTCAATTTCATAGATGAATCGTGCTCTTAATAGCTTGTCTATCTCCTCCTTGATTGCATGAGCATGCTTGGGATTCACAGGGTATGGTTGTTTCTTGACTGGCGTTGCATCTGGTGTCATGGGAATGTTATGAGTCACTACACTCGGATCCACTCCTTTCAGCTTGCCAAGCAAATATATCTATGTACTCTCGTAGCAATACAATGAGATTTGCTTCTTCCCACTTGGTCAAGTCATCAGATATGAAGATAGGTGGAGGCTTCTCCCCTTCTTCAACTAGGTTGACTTTCTTGACGTTGGTAGGCCCTTCCATGGGCTCGTTCGCTTGCCCTTGCCTTTTGGCACCTAGCAAGATCACCACTCTATCACCTTTCTTAAATTTTGTGAATCGCTTTGGTAGATCTTGCGGTTTTTTCTGCTCCTCAGTGTTTGAATCCCTAGATTTTCTCTTTCTTTTCTCCTTCAACCGTCTCTGCACCTAGGTGGATTGGAGGTTTCCCTTGGTGCGTTTGGTCTTAGGCGATCGTGGTATTTTAGGGTCACTATTTGAGCTTAATTTCGGTTCAGAGTTGAACTCCCCATCTTTATTGGAAGAGGGAGTCTCTCTTGGTGGTCCTAGCTTCGAAGGTGATTCCATCCTAAATAGGAGTGCGGCACTTGGTTGGGTGAGCCTTGCTCGTTTGTTGTCAATCGCTCTTGTGTGCTCCAACCACATGCGATCGCACTCCATTTGCATGATTCCTCTCTTGATTCTAAATGTACTCTCTTTTCATAGCTCGAGATCTACTTGTATTTGCTCAATCTCATATCCATTAGTGTCATGTTCTATTGTGTCAATCTCTTCTTCACTCTCTTTACTGAAGGAATAGCAGTCTTTGTACACTCATCATCCGAACTATCCTCTTCCGATTGCTTGTCATCCCCTAGGTTTCTACACTCCTTTTTCTTCTCATCCGTAACCAAGGCCCAATTGTACATCTCAGGTTCAAATCATGTTCATTGGTCCTTTTCCACTTGGGTTCGTCCATGATATCCTTGAGGGGTTTAAGATTAGCAGTTGGGTTGCCACATAGCTTGTCCATCAAGTATTCTAAGATCTCATGGAGCTCTCACTTGCTGTGCAGTGTCGGAGTGTTTGGGGTCGAAAGTCTACCGTGGGGGTAAGAGACAGCAGGGTGAAGGGAGATTCACGGAGAGGAGTAGATGGAAGAGAAGGGGTTCAAAGAAATAGAAGATGTAGAAGAATACTCATAGACCATACCTGCAAAAGACTTCTTCCAATAAAAACTTGCAAACTGCTTGAGTAGTCTTTGTACTAAGAGCTCGATCTTCCACTTGATTTGTCAAGTCTTCTCATGCAACCACAAGATATCTCATATTCCATAAACCTATAGGCATGGTAACCAAATCAACTACCCATTTGTAATGCATAGACAATGGATAGGTCGGTTGCAGCCCATCTTTATGATTTACCATGGACTACATCTGATAGACATTGCATGATTCCACATAATGCTCCACATCTTTATACATGTTTTGCTACTACTAATACTTCTCTTTGATCTTGCCAAATGTGCCCCAAAATCCGCTATGTCTAGCCCATAAGCTTTCATGAAACTCCTGCATCACCTGTTGTTGAGAAGCCCTATCTCCCAATACACGTACTGGAGCTCCTCTCTTTTTCTTTGGATGCTTCCATAAATATCTGCCTTTCAAGAAAAACCCATAAGCTTTTCTTTTAATCCTTTTAAATTTAGCTTTAGACCACTCAGCCTTCTTTGTCACGAGGCTAAGATATTGGCCTATTTTTAGCCAATCATCCTCATACAACTCTTCAAAAAATTGTGTTCTCACAGAAACATAATACTGATGATGCTTTCTCTCTACTGCCCATCTCTTCTCCATGGCTGTAAGGTCTTTTCTTACTGTTGAAATCCCTGTTACAACAGTTGTACATGTAGTAACAGCAGCTGCATACTCATTCCCTGTTGTCATAAAGTCATTTTCAGCACTTATCATATCATCCTCTTCATCTTCCATCAGCTCCTCTTCATCTTTAAATCTTGCTCATGAAAGCATGTCAGCCACGTGGTTTTTTTTACTTGCAATATGCTGAAAATTAGGGTTCATTGACTTTATACATGCAATCCACCTTAACATGGCAATATCATGAGTTGAGAAATTTACTATCATGCCCAATAGAGGTAGACAATCAGTCTCTACCACTACCTGAGCTCCCATAATATACTCCCTATCACACTTAAGGGCTGTCACTGCATCCCAAGGCTCTCTTTTGACTTGAGAATACCGCCGTTTTTGTTCATTGAGGACCTTTTCTCCAAACTGAATGGCATATCTATTCCCATCAACACCATCTTGACCCACTGCCCAACCAATGCCAATTGGGCTTGTATCCACGGTGAGAATAATAGGCTGCCCATTCTCATAATTTTCTCTCTTTAGTTTGGGGGATGAAATCAATAAGCTCTTTAACTTTTAAATTGCTTTCGTATGCCATTTTCCCCACCAAATCTTTTGTCCTTTTCTCAAGAGCTGATATAAACTTTCAGCCACATGAGCAAAATGCAGAATCCATATCAAATAAAAGACACATGCACCCAAAAATCTTCTCACATCAAATACATTTGAACATGTCTCCCACATCCTGCTTATGGCATCAATCTTGACTAGTGAGGGATTTCTCCCATATGGTCCACACATGTGCCCAACAACTAATACTTCCTCCACTCCAAAAACTGACTTTTCTCTGATAGAATCAAATGCACTTCTTCAAGATGGCTCAAAATCCCGTCACAATCAACAATATGATCAGCCACAAATCTTCTACATCCCTAGTCATTCAGCTCTTCATTCTTCTCATGGATATCACACCCCTTTTATTGGCACATCATCAAGAAAGGGTAAGGTCAACCAAGGAATATACTCCCTCAAAACTTTATGCATAACATTCATTATATGTGCCATTGAATTTGTTGCTCCATGTGGAAACGTACACATCCTAACCAATCTAAGTGGTGTCTTCATGGTAGTGATATCCTGACTTTCTAATGCAAGCTGGAACTAATCATATCCTAAATATAAATCATCCATAGAGTAAATTGCCTTGCTTGCAAATGCTTCTGCAAATTCATCCACTATCGGGCTTGATCCAACATTCCTTATGGTGACTTTATTAACTAGTTGCAAATCTTGTATAAACCTCAAAGAACCATTCTTCTTTGGAACAGTAAACCACTGATTCGAATATGGAGCTAAAGAGGGCTCCAAAATCCGCATCCTGATCTTCTCATTCAAAAGCTCCAACAACTTAGGTAAATATGCTCGAGGTACTAGAATAGGCTTTAAATTCCATGGCACATGAGGTACTATAAAGATTACCATAGATGCAACTATGGATCAACACATCCAATTTCATCTAGCTCAAACACAAAGGCTTTCCCATGCCTTGCCAACATATGCAAGAAAAAAGCTCTTTTTGCAAGAAAAAGAAAGCTTGTATTACCAATTTTCAGCTTTTGTAAAGTTTCAGCTGTAAATTTATGTCCTACTCCATGTGGATCCTGTAAACTAGGCTGTTGAGCCGGCTACTCTACCATAGCTATAGGCACCTTGGCTAAAATTTCAGCCCCCTTCTGAGTACTAGTAGGTGTGGTGCCTGTACCCCATCTTAATTTCATCTGCTCTCTCTATACCAACATATGCACTACCTCAGTTACATTGGCCCAATCTGATTTCAGTCCTGTTTTAGAAGAGGCATATTCTAAATGACCAGTCAGCTTCTCCTACAAGACATGATCTGCAGCCTTTAGAAATGAATCAATTTTCTGACTCTCCAATGATTGCTGCTCATCAGCATCCAACTACGCATACCGACTTTCAAATTCACGGAGCAAAGCTGTAGCAGCAGACCCTTTATTGGGCTTTTCAATCCAATATATAAATGTCTTTTTAGTTACCTATCCTACATCTTCCAAGAAAAACTCTTCTCTCAAAGCTTTCTTAAAAGTTGCCCAATAAGCACCGACTCCATGCATACTATGGTACCCCATGAAACAACATCTTTTTTTCATATAACCGGATGAAGGCCGAAACATTTTGACTTTTAAACTACTTCAATTCTTGCCCCACTGCCTACAAGGCATTCACAGTTAATGAATCAATTCTTTTTACTTCTTGCTGAGTTTGCATTTGCTGTTGTAATAACAACTGTTGTTGTTGTTATTGTTGTTGCAACAAAGCAATCATATGTTGTAAAGCATCACCACTAATTGAACCTACAGAATCCCCCATCTTTACACACTTGCTGCTGCCGACTTTCACATTGGGTTCACCAACCATTGTCAAAGCGTTTGGGGTCAAAAGTCTATCGCGGGGGTAAGAGACAGCAGGGTGAAGGGAGATTCAGGGAGAGGAGTGGACGGAAGAGAAGGGGTTCAAAGAAATAAAAGATGTAGAAGAATACTCACAGAGGTGAAGCTTGTCAATTTATTTCTGCATTATGAGAAGATAAATCTCTTGTAGACAAAAATGTGCATAAAATAATACTTTCCTCTATGCTGCTCAGATCTCCAATTTCATGCTTCCATTGGTGGGAGGTAAAATACAAGCACACCTGGCAAGAATTCTACTAGATCACTCCTTCATCTCCCACTTTGGAGTGCTATTCATTGCCTGAAAACTGCGATTGTGCATCACACGATTTCGCTAATCCTTCTTTTTACATAAAATCCTCCCAAAATGGTTGAAAGCTACATGCTTTCTTTTACATGTCATCCTACTCTAGAAGTTGTCTCTAGATTTTGGATATTTATAAGCAATAATATCTAAAATATCAAAAATTGGCTAAACTTGTCCAAAAATCTAGTATTTTTGAACCATCCATATGGCATTCAATCTCTAGATCAATAAGAAAGCCACACTCTAGAGTTTTCCACACTGTGATCGCATAGTGGCACGATAGCGGGATGTGGAACATGATAGGGTTGGGCCGACTATAAGAGCTTCTAGCCATCATGCATAAAGATATTGAGGGCGTATCCATGGGTTTATCGGTTGCCTTAGCAGTTTGCTTGTATTTCTCCTCCTCAAAATTTGAGAATGGCAGATTGATTATCGCTAGCATGTGCATCCAATCCCACCTATCGTTGGGGCAAGGGATATACCTTGTTAGTGGCCCGTCAGAATTCCTAACTTGAGCGTCACCCTTTAGCATGGTGGAGATGGTATCCAGGTTGACTAGCATGGTCTTCTAGGTATCCATATCTACCCTTACTGCCTTCATTTGATTGCCTAAGAAGATTAGACCGTTGCCCCGGTCTTCTATGACTTGTGCGTTCCACATCTAAGGTCAACCTAGCAGGAAGTTGTAGTCTACTCTTTTCATGACAATGAAATCCATTGAAAACTAGACTCTTGCGATCTTCAATGGCCAATTCTTCAACACCCTGAATGGCTTAACTTTCATCCCATTGGACAATGTGACATTGAACCTAGCGTTCTTGACATGCAGGTTACCCCAACCCTAGAGCACTCCATTGGGTAAGTACATTGGCTCCTGCCCTTGTGTCTACAATTCCTTTCCTTGTAGCATCTCCTAGCACTAGGATGGGCAAGACAACATGCATCTCAATGCCTTCCCAGAAAGCATTAACATGTAAGGACTTGGGTAGTACTGAGTGCAGTGCCAAGCTCAGTATCTGAGTCATTGCATCGAGGTCATGCAGGTCAGCTGCCCCCTGCTCAATTGGTCCTTCTACCCACTACTTCAACTCTTGCTATAGCGTTGGGTATTGTCTAAGCAGGTCTCTTAATGCAAAGTCACAAGGGTTGACACTAGCATCATAAGAAGGTTTGCCAGTTGCCTACTTCCCTCCTAACTCCATGCTACTTGGCCAATGATGGCATTGGCTAGTTTGCTAGCCTGTGGCACCTAAGCTTTGCCTATGTGGTACTGCTCATGGTGCAGATGTGTCTCTTGACTTTAGTCGAGTTGGAGAGATTGGTGTGCACACTAGAAAGCTCATTGATTTCATATTCTAATATGGGCTTCGTGTCCTTTAAGCGCTATTGGGCTTCTCTCACCCACTCCTTGACCTTATTTGTGGCTTCAAGTTGGTGCTTTGGGTTAGGGTACTCCCCAACCTTAGCACTCCATTTTTCTATAGTCTTTAGAGTGGATGTTTCTACCTTTGTATCTGTGAATATTTTTCCTGTGTGTAGTGTCATAGCACTCTCTCTCTTAAGCATGCGGTTTGCCTCAGTTCTCCTCTTCCTTCACCTATAGCTCTTCTTTCCTAGTGAGGTTGCATCTAGGTTACTAAGCCCTGGCAGTGATATGCTGGCTTGCTTCGTCTGTGTTTAGGTCATAACATGCAATGGGATGGGCGTAGCCTCTCCATCAAGTGTTTCAAATCCGAATAGCCTCAATGACACTGATGTCATGATTGCCAAACTAGAGGATGGTTTCCTTCTAGGGAAATTGGCAAATAGATGGGTGATTCTGCACTTTGGGAATCTAAGGTCAGTCTTCTCTCTATTGGCTTGCTCCCTCTCAGGGTAGCACAAGGAAATGTGCCATGGGTGACTACAAGTCCAACATTGGATTTGGCTCTTGGTTTTGCCCTCCTAGGCCTCTACCCCTACCTCTGCCTAACACCATCACCGACATTGGTTGATAGTTGATGAGAATGAGGTTACCCTCTTTGTTGTTGAGATATTTGCAATTGCACCTACTTTAGTCCCTTTGTGAGAAGCAGTGAGGGCTCAGGACAAGAATCCCATATTATGCACAGTAGGAGAGAGTACCACCACTCAATTCCTATAAAGCATTGTACTTGCATTCTTTTTCTAATGCAATGATAGTACTGTTTTCTTTCCAGTAAAGTGTCATGTCACTGTCAATATACAAGATTGTGTTTATGAGTCCAAATCTCAATCTTGGAACCTAATTCACTTGTGTAACAATTTGTCCTAGTCAGGATTAATGTCTTCATGAGTTTCTTTTTCCTCTTTCAACCTCCATAGCTTCCGCATCTGCCATGCTCTAGATCCCGTGTATTTTACATGGTGTCAAAGCTCAATTGAGCATGGCCCAACTCTCCTTTCACTCCTCTCACCTGCTTTCCATCTCTGCTCAGCTTAGTTTGAGTACTAGATCCTATCTCCAACTTCATTTGCATTCCTACCTTCAATGAAGCTTCCATGGCAGCCATAGACAGCAGTACCCTGTCAGCTTGAAGCTTTCATATCTCTCTCCACAGGCAAATCTCTCTGAACTTCCTTTTGGAAAAGTGTTTCTCTACTTCCAAAGCTCCTCCTTGGCACCTCAATCATTGAGATTGGGCAACTATAGCTTTAGCATTGCCTCTTTTCAGAGTTGCTACCATAACTGTGTCTGTGGACAGCACCTACCTACCTCTGTTGGAGCAGCCATATCTCATCAATCAGGCCATATCTCTTCAAGCTTTCTTCTCAAGAGTTGTTCTTCAGGTCAAGGCGTAACTTCTTGGCATGAAAATCAAGGATATTGATTCACATCATGCCTGACATTTGCATTTTCTCAAATCTGGGCACAGTTTTGACAGTGACCACTTTGAAGGCTTAGATCTCTCAACTCGGGCAAAATGAGTACAAATCCTCTTAGGGGGAGTTAGACCCATTAGTGAGGGTCATCCATCTCAAAGGGTTTGAGCAGATTCAACCTGTGGAGCGCATAGGAGCTAATTTACCAGTCGGGTCGCTGGTCCCTGTTTTGACAGGACATCCATAGCCACTTACCTTTAAGCTCATTTTTCCTTCATTTACTCTCTCCTACCACTTAAACCAAGCCAAGGACACTCTAATCTGAAGTTTTCAGCAAGTATTCAACTATCAAATCAGCAAGGAGGAAAAGTTATGAAGAGTTTTTGAAGATCATCAAGTCAAACTTAAGCAACAAACATCAAATTTCAAACTAGTATCTTTTGATACTTCACTGCCATTGCTTGTGTCTTTTGACACATACAAAGATCAACTCATTGCTGGTTATTCTCAATCATTTGAAGTTGATTTTCTGCTGGTCTCTCAAGTTGAACATGGGCAAAGATTCTCTAACTGCCCGTTTCAAAGGAGTCGGGTTTCATACCTGGTAGACCCGCATCAAACTGATCGTGATGAAGAAGGGCCTCTAGGCCATTACCATTGGAAAAGAAAAGAAGCTTCATGATGCAGATCTTGCTGTCACTTGGCAAAAGAACGATGATAAGGCTTAGGCCATTATCAAACTGGAGCTAGATGATAGCTATATCCACCATGTGGATAATTGTGAGACCTCACAGGATACATGGAAGAGACTTGACACCTTGTTTGGTGCACGGTCTAAATCATCAAAGTATGGTCTCCTGATTGAGTTTTTCAGGCTTGAAATGAAGTCCAGCACATCACTTGCCACACATCTAAATTACATGGAAGGACTTCTAACCCAACTTGTAGGAATCAACATTAAAATGGAAGAAGATGTTTGCATCGGTGTTCTACTTAAGAGTTTGGCTCTTGAATATAATAATGTATCAACAACTTTAATCAACATGCCAAATCCTAAACTAGAAGGATCAGCTCTTTTGTGACTTCTGCAAAAGGACCGGACACACCGAGAAGTTCTGCCACCCCAAAAAGAGGTCCCAAAAGGCCTATCTAGTTGTAGTCAAAGAAAAAGAAGAAAATGGAGCAAAGGAAGAAGAAGACCACCAGGAGAAGGACAAACCTCATCAGTCCTTCTATTCAAATAAACTTTTTTAGTTTTGTATTTCCTAGCCCTAATGCCTCAAACATAAACTTGTAAACTCCTCAGTTATCCTTGTACTACAGCCTCTGTACACTTTGTGAGTTCCCTGCTACAGCCTCTGGATATCCATCATGTTTGTGGTACCCACACTTAGCCTTTTCTGTGACAACCTCTGGTGTTTTTGCCATGTTTATGGTGTGCCTACACTTTGCAGGTGTTGCTTTCACTAAAGCCTCTACACACTTTGTACTTTTGGTCGTGATTGAGGAGGGGTGTTGAGATATTTGCAATCACATCTACTTTAGTCCCTTTGTGAGAAGCAGTGAGGGATCAGGACCAAAATCCCATATGCACAGTAGGAGAGAGTACCACCACTCAATTCCTACAAAGCATTGTACTTGTACTCTTTTTCTAATGCAATGATAGTACTCTTTTCTTTCCAGTAAAGTGTCATGTCACTGTCAATACACAAGATTGTGTTTATGAGTCCAAGTCTCAATCTTGGAACCTAATTCACTTGTGTAACAATTTGTTCTAGTCAGGGTCAATGTCTTCATGAGTTTCTTTTTCCTCTTTCAACCTCCATAGCTTCCGCATCTGCCACACTCTAGATCCCACGTATTTCACATTTGTCATATGAGACGTAAGGGTTCACATATGCCTCCTCATCATTTGGTTCCTCCACATAATGGACTAGAGCATAACTTAGTGGGTGGGTTATGAAAGGTCTAGGTGGCCTAGGGATGCCCATGGGATTAATCTCCATTCTATGAATAGTTGGTTTCGTGTCGCTAGGTGCTAGAAGAGCCAATGGGGCTCCCCTTCCAAGGAAGTTTGGTGGCATATTCCCTAGGTATGAATGGTTGTACGGTTGTGAGTATGGAAGCCTCCTTTGTAGCATGCAATGTATGGTGTCATGGCCGAATCTATCACAATTTGTACAAGATCAAGACCTAGGGTCTTGACATTCTACTGGAAGGTGTTTTTTGCCACAATGCACACAATGGACATGTGGGCACATAGGTCTTCTCACTATCTCCTGTAGCCTTGGTAGCTCCATCTTCATCTCTGCTAGCTCTTGGCTTGGGTCAACGCTTTTTCCTTTATCTTCGATGCACGAGATTGATTGTTAGCTAATTGTCGTGGCTCTCTCTAAGGATCTAGAGTTAGTATCATCTTGGTTTGAGTTCCTAGAGCTGCTCTCTTTGAGCTAGTCATCCATCGTCTGGCCTCTTCGAAGACCCTAGCTAGTATATCTCTCGGTAAGCTTGAGTTGCCTACCAAGGCCTTGTAGAGTTCCTCGCATGAATTCTATTTACAAAGACCGTGGAGACCGCTCTCTCAGTGGGTTTTTCATTAGTCAAGATTCTCTTAAAGAGACTCCACATGTGGGTAACATAATCCCTAATGTCTTCCTTGTCCTTCTGCTTGATGTTCATTAGCCTAGCTATGAGATTTTCAGAATACCCAACCTCATAGAAATTCTTGATGAAGAAATTCTTGAGGTTGTTGAAGTTGTTGCACTCTGCTGCGTCTAAGCTAGTGTACATGTCCTACCCTTGTCACCTAGGCAAAGGACAAAGGTTTGCTAGCACTAGGCAAGATTCGTGAGGCCATTAGCCTCGCAGACTTTCTTGAACTGCTCTATGAAAATGTATGGGTCATTTCCTGCTTGCTAGCTGCTTTTGTGACTGCGGGTGATTCCTAACCTTGCGAGCAATGAGATTGCTAGAGTTGATGCACTTTGCTCTGCAAACGTATTTTTTGTGAGCCACTTCGTGAGAAGCTCACTTAGCGTCAAGTTCAGCTCTAGCACTCTCTCCCTTTCTGCATTAGGTCCTGTATGATTCCTATTGCCTAGAGTAAAATGCATTGGACTTGTTGCATCTTAATGCCTTGTTGCAACTTCCTAGTTTGTTGGTCATGGTTGTAAGTTACTATCTTCTATAGTGCTTGCCATGCTAATCTCCTCTCCTCCTCGAGGTTTGTGTTACGATGCCTTCAGATGGCCTACCATGGTGGTTCATCTTGGTTTGTAAATTGTATTTGTTCACCATCTGTTGGATGTCGATTGGGAAATCTCCCAAGTTGAGCTCATCATTCTCGATTGGAGTTGGATCTTGACATGTTTGCGGCTTCTTGCTCCACTAGGCTATCGATTAGGTTGTCGGGCAGTGTCGCGCCTCCAATGGTGCCAGTCCTTCGATGCATCTGGCATTCTATGTTGGCTCTCTCTTGGTCCTATTGGTTGAGGTTCTCAACTGTTCATCTACGTTTGAGGCTCGTATCCTATTAGTGGGTTTGGTTTGCTTGTTATGTCTAAGCGTGTTCCTTCTTATTACAAACAACCCTCAACTTATGTTCACTCAAGGTGTGCGTGGTGATCTTTTCATGCATGGTGCAAAATTAGGCTTTCAACTTTCAAGTGCAGTTCAAGTGACAAACAATGTAGGGTGCAATTATAGGATGATGAATGCAGTTCTCACTCTCCCCTCGTTTCGTTTTCGGCCAAATAGGGCTCTAAGGACAATTGCTGGCCACTCTTATGGGTTTGCTAGGGCCTCTACTATGTCTATTAACTTGGTTGACTTGTAATCGAGGTTTATGGGTCAATTTGGGGCTTTAAATGGGAGGATAGCTAATAGGTTTGCTAGATATCACTTTTAGGTCATTAGGTTTCACTTTCCATAGTCAGGAGGCTCTAGAGCTGTCTGACTTGTCTGGAAGGCTGTTAGAAGTTTTCTCTACTGTGAGAGGTGCTCGATCTAGCCTGGGATGTGCTGGATCTCGCAAACTTTTCCTATGCTAGCTTTTGGTTCAATTTACAGGTGTTCAATTTGCAGGTGTTCAATTATCAGAATTAGATTATCCGATTTTGGATGGTTTGATATTGTCTAATTCTGATGTGTCCAATTTTTGTTGGTCCGATTTTTAGATTTTGATGTGTTCGATTTTGGTTGGTTTGATTGTTTGATGTGGCCAATTTTGATTGGTCTGATTGTCCAAATTGGACGAGTCACTTGCTCGGATGGGTTGGGCGGTGTTCAAGTGGTCCGATTTCCAAAATCGGACTAGCCGATTATCTGGAATTGGACGTTCAAGTCTGATTTTGGGAATCAGACTCTGTTAGGTGGATTTGATTCCAAAAGCCATGGTTCCACTGAAGACAAAAATCAAATCGATTGGCAACAATTTTGGACATGCTAGCCCACACAAACTTCCAGAATTCAAGAATAGACAAGAGGCAAGGTTGGTATATACCTAATGCGATACCTGTACGTGACGATCGATCCATGCTTTGCCCTGGGACTCTCTATTCTCTCTCAAGCTCTCTCTCTCTCTTACTCACATTGCTTGGTGACATTGAAATTGAGCCTTCATCCCCTCTTCCTTGGTTTTTAAACCCTCATTCTAGTGTGCTTGAGTGTTGCCCCATTCGTGCTCTTGCCTTGTTAATTGATTTCAACCCCCTTTTCCCCTTTTTTTTGCCCGATGTTGGGCTTGTTTACAGTAGCAACCCTAAAGCGATTCGCTTTGATTTCTTGGTCCTATCCTACTCTAAATGCAACAAAAATCAAAGCTCAAGTATTGAAATGATTTATCCTACTTGCCTAATCATTAAAAGCTCAAAATACTTATTTGCTTTGAAGATTAAACTCCCAAAGCTCCTACCTACATCAAGCACTGGTTTGGGGATGAAACCCTCCTTCGACACTCAATTTAAAGCACACAAGTGCTCAAGCTCGAATCTGTTGGTCCTAGGAAATGGAACCAAAATGAAGTGGGAGCTCACGCTTGACAACCAAGACCCACGGACCGCTTATTGCTTCGAGCATTTCAAGTGAGCCCTAATGGCTATCTCTCACCTAGCCAAAGCGCTTTTGATCCTATGAGTGTAGTGAGATTACCTTGATGCCCGTATGAGTAGCCTCCTCCCTCAAGCACTCCGATAGCTCCACAATCCGTGATGCGAGCTCAATCAAGCTCAACTCCCTACCTTCAAGCTCCATCCACCATAGTTGCACGCATGAGACAAGAGAAGAGGAGAGGAGAGAAGAGAAGAAGAGAGGAGAAGATGGAGAGATTCTCCACCAGTGTCCCTCACCCTCACACACTCACTCTCTCACACTCTCACACTCCCTCTCTCAACACAAGCACAAGCAAGAGGAAGGAGAAGAAAAGAGAAGAGAAGAAGAAGAGAGCTACTTTTTCCACACACTAAGAATGAGCTTCCCATTCACTTTTTGAGTTTATATACAAGCTCTGAATCCTTTGGGCACCCATCGCGTTTTTTACATGACCGCACATCTTATCAAGGCCCTCTTTTCCTATTCTCCTCTATTTACCTTATCCCTTCACCTATGCCCGTCTAGATTTTAGAATTCACACAGGAGGGAGCTTGGTGACTTTTATAAAATTTTAGGGTTGTCTTTCATTTAAAAATGCACCTTTTGTGTTTTACATTTTTCATAGGTTGCCTTTATGCCTTTTTCCTTTTCTCCTTCTTGTTGACTTCATTGGGTTCACATCTCACAATTTTCTTGGATTTATTTTTTCTTTTCTTTTCTCTTGTCCTTTTGCTTTTCTTTTTTCTTGCCTTGTAGCACTAGGGTTAAGAATCACATCAACCTTGGTCCTTAGACATCCACAACTTAGATGTCTACCATGGTTGCCACCTCAAGCACAATGTAACCTACTAGACTATACATATCAAAATGGCCATAGATATCAAATAGACAATACACATGCCATGGCCACCTAGCTAATGCCTAAAACCCTCAAAGATTGCATGTCTGGCTTCACGCCTTGAACATGCCACAATGGCAATAACCCTTGGCACATGCAAACCTCATGTAAGTGGCTCATCATGGTTGCCCCCACCACATGATCACCTTGTGGCCATTTGGCCTAGATGCCTCCACCTGATTTAGTGGGCCTTGACCCACCTTAGCAAGCTTTTGGCCTTCATAAGAAGCTTCATTGCCACTATAATATAGTTATGGCCTCAATCGTTGAAGCTATTATGGAATTATATTTATTGTTCTGGATTTTTTTAAAATTTCACATGATATGTGACTTATCTCATGAGACCCAATGTGAAAATGTATTGCCATTAGGAGTGACAAGGACTTTGCATGCACACATGTACACTAGATTTATTTTGATGTACTGATTAGAGAAGTATTATTTTTGTAAACGTATTAGAATAAGTGTGTTTTGATTTATTTGCACAAAAGCAAGTCATCCAAAGGAAAAGCAAGAAATGCAAAACACATTAGTATCCTCCCATCTATTTGCCACATGCATAATGTAGCTAGTATCACACGTGTGCCTTGTGTGATAAGTCATAGATCATGTGGCAAATTAAAAAAATCCATAATGATAAAGATATTTCCATAATGAAAGCCACACGACCATTGACTATGGCTACCCACTAGGTCATATTGCTTTGGCCCATGCCGATGGGAATAAGACATTGCACCTTGGCCATGCCATTCTATGCCCTACCCACCAAGCACACAATGTGGCACTCATGCTTCTCAAAAGAGTATTCACAATTGAGCAACATGGTCATTGGCTCAACCCTTTTGATTGGAATCGACCCAAGTGCATGAGCACAAGTTGTTTCCTACACTAATAGTTCCAATGGCAAAAATATATTGGCTTGAGTCGAGATGAAGAATATGATTATAAGAAAGAGTGGTTTTTATTGTGGCTTGATAGGAATTAGCTAGGACAAAAGAACACACTCATGAGAGGTCTAAGATAGATGTATCACATGGAATAAAGATAATAGAGTTCATAGTACTTTGAGAAGTAAACCCCAAGTTACTAGTTGAGGGAATGCCTCAAAGGCTAACATGTGGAGCCTCACATCCACATGATATTCTAACATCTAACCATCACATCACTTGCACGTTGCTAATGTGGGAGTATTACACATTTGAATTGCATGGGGAGGAAGAGGCATCGCCTAGTCTTGGATAAGAATCATTGAGGTATCATTCCAGTGAGCATCTCAAGTATGCGACATCAATCTATAATCTGTTATTATGAATGTCACTTTATGTGTCAACTCTCATCAAACTTGTACTTTATCTATCCTTGATTGTTGATATTGAGGGGAAACCTATCTATCCTTAATTGTTGACATTGAGGAGCTCCCAAGGATACTCAAAAAGAGATCTAAGAAGTATGACCTTCATAGCTTGATTTCCAAGGAGTATGATCAAGATGTGATTATAAGAGAGAGCATTTTTTGTTGTGGCTTGATAGGAATTGGTTAGGACACAACTAGTCAAGAGGGCTAAGATACAATATCATGTGGAGCAAGGACAATAGAGTTCATTGTATTTTGAAAAGTAACCCCCAAGTTACTAGTTAAGGGATTGCCTCCACCGACATCCAAAGCTTGGTAGCCACATGGTACATTCACATCTAACCATTGCATCACTTGCACTTTGCTAGTGTGGGAGTATTACACATTTGGATTGATTGGGAATCTTGAAGAGATCTTCTTTGAGGATGGTGTTGAATAATGGTAATGGCACAACAAATGAACCATACAAGTATAGCATGTATTTTGCGTATTCATTGGAGAAACATAGGTGCATCCAGTTGTCATATTGAGATTAAAAATGAGGAGAAAGTTTTGTTAGTGTGAGTGCTTATGAAAGACAATTTCCTTGATGCAAGATCATTGCAAGTGAAGTAAGACATATAGTGTATGAATTTTGGAGCATAGAGGCTCGAGTTTTGCCCAACAAAAGGATATATGCTAGAAGAGGATCAGACGAAAAAGTGTTATGAAACATCTTGTATATCTTCTCAAGACGACTCTCATGTTAATTCAAACATTCACTACAAGGATTTGAGCTAGTAGCGACGCCGATTAGCGACGGCGGATAGCGGCGTCGCTATTGGCGTCGCTAATAGCGTCGCTATTTGCGTCGCATTTTCGCAAATGCGACGCAAATAGCGACGCTCCATAGGGAAAAAAAGCGGCCGAAACCGAGCACGGTTTTCATTTCGCGTTTGCGGCTTGTGAGTTTTGAGAGCGAGAGCGAGGGAGAGAGCGACCGTTGTGAGAGAAGGAGAGGAAGAAGACTTGCTGCCGCTGCCGTTGTTCGCGAAGGAGAGGAGGAGCCTTCATCGCAAAGAGGAGCCGCCCCACGCTCGCCATATCTCATCGGTGAGTCTCCCTCTCTCTTTCTTTTGCTTGTTTAAGGTTTAAATCACTCTCTTTTGCTTGTTTAGGAGAGGAAATGAGAGAGAAAGAGAGGGAGAGGGAGAGAGAGGGAGAGAAAGAGAAAGAGAGGGAGAGGGAGGGGGAGGAAATGAGAGAGGGAGAGAAAGAGAAAGAGAGGGAGAGGGAGGAGAGGGAGAGGGAGAGTGCATTTTCTCTCTTCCTCTCCCTTTTGCTTGTTTAATGTTTAAATCACTTTCTTTTTTGCTTGTTTAGGAGAGGAAACGAGAGAGTAAGAGAGAAAGAGAGAAAGAGAGGGAGAGGGAGAGGGAGAGGGAGAGAGAGGGAGAGAAAGAGAAAGAGAAAGAGAGGGAGAGGGAGAGGGAGGGGGAGGAAATGAGAGAGGGAGAGAAAGAGAAAGAGAGGGAGAGGGAGGGAGAGTGCATTCTCTCTCTCCCTCTCCCTTTTGCTTGTTTAATATTTAAATCACTTTATTTTTTGCTTGTTTAGGAGAGGAAATGAGAGAGAAAGAGAGGGAGAGAAAGAGAGGGAGAGAGAGAGGGAGGGGAAGGAAATGAGAGAGGGAGAGAAAGAGAAAGAGAGGGAGAGTGCATTGTCTCTCTCCCTCTCCCTTTTGCTTGTTTAATGTTTAAATCACTTTATTTTTCGCTTGTTTAGGAAATGAGAGAGAAAGAGAGAAAGAGAGGGAGAGAAAGAGAGGGAGGGGAAGGAAACGAGAGAGGGAGAGAAAGAGAAAGAGAGGGAGAGGGAGAGGGAGAGGGAGGGAGAGTGCATTCTCTCTCTCACTCTCCCTCTTGCTTGTTTAATGTTTGAATCACTTTCTTTTTTGCTTGTTTAGGAGAGGAAATGAGAGAGAAAGAGAGAAAGAGAGTGAGAGGGAGAGAGAGGGAGAGAAAGAGACAGAGAGAGGGGAAGGAAATGAGAGAGAAAGAGAAAGAGAAAGAGAAAGAGAAAGAGAAAGAGAAAGAAGACTTTGTAAGTTTCTCTTATGTTTTGCTTGTTTGTTTTTTTGAAATATTCTTTGTACTGACAATCATGTTTCTAACAGTTAGCATTTTGTTTTCTTTGTAGCACTCCATTACAAATTGCGATCCGCAAGGCCTTGAGACTCGATATGCAGAGAGGCATGGTCTCAATGCATTGATCGACTGATTGTATAGACGCGGCGGCCCTGTAAGTCACTCATCTTTCTTGATCGTAGTTACCATGAGATATTTGAATGCATTAGTGTATGGTGGATTGATATGTTGTTTCTTTTTCTGCAGAATCCATTCGATGCTCCTTTGCGATGGGATGAGCTTTCGGGGGACGAGGATTTATAGCTCGCCCTTGGATCCTTAGAGCTCACACACCTTTAGTTTTTAGTCGCCTGATCTATGTAGACATTTTCTATGTATTAGTGATATCCTTTCATGATTGTACCAATCGCATTTTATGCGATCATGTATTTATTTCATGTATCACTATACATTCTTTTTGTTTGCAAGTGCTTTGTATGCAGTAGTGCAGAAACTATTTTGTATGGCTCTCATACAGCACACAGTGCTATATGTGGCAGGGCAGACAAATTTTTTTCCCTTGTTACCATCGCTATTTGCGTCGCAAATTTACTGCTCGCGTCGCTATTGGCCTCGCTATGCGCATCGCAAATTCACTGGTTACGTCGCTACATGCGTCGACGCAAATAGCGATGTTTCTATGGCGTCATCAATAACGACGCTTTTTCCGACGACGGGGGCAAATTTTGTTGTTTGTATTTTCGTCGCTTTAAACGTCGGTATAAGGTCTATATCTTGTAGTGAATTGCTATTATCATTTGTTACCTTTCTTATGTCAAGTGTGCTATAGTCTACATGTGGTACATTTTGTTGTGCTTCATACATTCCCTGTAGTAAACTTATAGCACATCATTTTCTTCCTACATAAACCTTTGGTGTAAGAGAACCTATATTGATATGAAGGCACTCAAATTGTACTTGTACAACCCTATCATTCCATGTTAGGTACTCAATAGCACTTTTCATCTAATTGGAGCACAATGTAATAATCTTTGGAGCCCATCTCCTCATTATTTCCATAAAGATACATCATAGAGTATTCCATTTGGTTTTAGTGCTAACACATTCCTAGTGTTGTACCAAATTGGTACTTTATAGTACCATCATGATAATGTACATTACCAAATGGCTCTACTAGTCTATTGTATCTCATAATACAATATCAAAATGTTTTTGCAAAGTTTCAAGCTGATAATGTAAAGTACTGAATGGATCTAGTACTCTAGTACATTCCCTAATATAGTACCAAAAGGGTACTATGAAGCACCAAATTCTTCTGTGAAGTACTAAAGTGAAAATATACAATATCAAATGGATCTAGTACTCTAGTACATTCCATAGAATAATACCAAAAGTGTACTATGAAGTGCTAAATGCTTTCATGAAGTATCAAATTGATAATGTATAATGCTCTGTCATATTTCCTAGTACAATACCAAATGCTTCCGTAAAGTACCAAATTGTTACCATGCATCTCCTATGCATTATCAAAGGGGTCTAACAGTTTAGCACATTTCCTAGAGTAGTACCAAAAGGGTGCTATAAAGATTCAAATTGGTACAACAAAGTACTAAATGGGGACACATATGACTCTATTACTTTGATAATTCCTATAACAATACCAAATGCTTCTATAAAGCTTAAAGCAGTACTTTATTGTACCAAATTACTCAAGTACTCTGTTATATCAAAATTTCTCATGTAAAGTACCAAAGTGGGCTTGGGTAATGCTACAAGGGGTACTAATAGGGTATAGCACTCTATTATTTTTTCTAGCATGATGCCAAAATATTTCTACAAAGTACCAACTTGGTCTGGGTAGAATCAAAAAGGGTTTTCAAATTAGTTTAGATAGAACAAAAATGGGTTACTAAATTGGTCTAGTACTCTCTTATATTTCCTAGCACAACACCAAAATTTTGAATATAAAGTCTCAAATTGGTGCTATAAAGTTTCAACTTTTCACTATTTATAAAGTACCAAATTGGTAGTATAGATTCCCAAATCTATACTATATAGTACCATATAAGACTATCAATATATTCTAGTACAGTACCAACTCAATAATTATTTTGAATGAAAAGGTAACCTCATGAGTTCATTGTTTAATGTCATAGGGTAAGTTGTACCAAAGATTCAAAAGGGCGCATCAAAAAGTACAAATACCTCTTAGATTCTTAGAGGCATTAAAGCCTTACGTTGTCCAAAAATTGAAGGAGCACTATATGTATTGCTATGTTATTGTGTCCAAATGATATATTAATCTCAAGGAACAAAAAAGTTTGGGCACTATGAAAGAATCATGCATGCACGTGTTTTATTTGTTTGAAAAAATGATGATCCAAGTTAGTGTATGGCAAACCAATCAGTATATCATAGCATCACCAATATATGGAAATCATTTATGCATCCAAAGCCTTTTAATTCAAAATACATGCAAAAAAATGGTTGTTTGGGGATTGTGGTAGATGTGGCATTAACAAGTTGATAATGTGTCATGATGAGACTTCAATGGGGACAAAAGGGACATGACAGTGAAGATCTTCATGGATGTCTCAACGGGGCAAGTTGATGTGTGTGGGGTTGAGAAGAAAAGAAAGGACTTGGTAGTGTAATGAATGAGAAGCTCTACTTTTATTGACCTATTTTTCTCTCATCTTAGATGTTTCATCAAGCACAACTTCAGTTTTAGATGGCAATGGCACAACAAT
Source organism: Lygodium microphyllum (assembly GCF_053477565.2). NCBI lineage: Eukaryota > Viridiplantae > Streptophyta > Polypodiopsida > Schizaeales > Lygodiaceae > Lygodium > Lygodium microphyllum. The sequence continues at coordinate 23,465,654 of NC_141145.1, forward strand.
TTAAAGAGTGCTGATGAAGTTTCCATCTTATACTGTTGTTTCAATTATTGACTTGAATTGCTTATTTAAGATGAAAAACAAGATACAATCTATACACTAATGGTCTAATCATGCTACGATACTTGTTCACATAACTTATTTCAAGAACACAAGAGATACTATGGAAAAGATGCTCCATCTTTACATATTTGATGATAAGTTACATTATATTCTCTTTGTACAACATTGTTTTTTTCCTCGTGAAAGTGGCTAAAACAAAAAGGCCATTCTTGATAGTGTCGCAAGGTATGGTCAGATGGTACAACATCTCAATTCAAAGCTTGAAGACCTTTCTACCTTGTGGATAGGTATTATCACTTGACAAGTTTATAGATGATTCATAACTTTTTGGCATCAAGACATGGAAAAGGAGAGCATGACGGAGTTGGGAGATTCATAAAGAGAACCCTCACTCATGAGGAGTTGAAACTAGATGGTTGGTCTATGAAGTGTATAGTCAACTATTGCAATAAAACATTTTAGCCTAGAGATAAGGTGCATAGATACAATATACAAGGAGTTTTTGGGCTAGTTTCCAAGGATGATATGCAACATGATGACCAATGGGACTATGAGTGTGTTGTAGGCTCATGCTCATTTCATTACATTGATGGATATCCAAAGGATGATCCATGCACTTTAGTTATTAAACATTCTCATATTTTGTGATTCATATATCTATGGACAATGGACAAGATCCAAGAACAAGCCGCATGTAGAAGAATAAAATATCTCACCATCCAACCTATCACATAATCAATGAATACTTACAACAATGAGGATGATGATGTTGGAGACATTGATAGTTTTGGTTTTGACTTACTGGTGCAAAATGTCTTTGACCTTTCCATCTATGAAGGGAACATTGATAATTTGTGTGAGTTGTTGTCCATTGGAGACAACTTTACAATCAAGCCATCAGAGAAAAATGAGGATTTCTATATGTTCAAATGCATACAACCAAGTATTAGATAGTGAAAACACAAAAGAATGCATGGCACAAGAAAATTGTTAGAGGGGGTTAAAGTAGTTGAAGGTGTGTACTATGGCCAAGTTGAAGTTAGGATTAACACATATAGCCTTCTAGATCACACATCTTCGCTTATGATCTACTCATAACTTGTAAGAGCAACCAAGCTTCCCATGCCACCTTTCCCTAGATGAAAAAACAAATTTAGGTTATCTACTGCTGAGGTTCATAAAAGTATATATGATGGCATGCCATATGCTGATGATAATGATCAAGATGTAGTGATCCTATAATAGACAGTACCAAAAAGTGGCAAAAAGTACATATAGATTTTTGTGACAACTTCTTCTAACACAAATAATCCAACTATATATTTCTTTTGATTGAAGAAGATTGTTTTTGCCTCTCTTGATTTTCTTGTGTTTTGAGAGTGGACTAATGTCTCATAATACCAAATTTGCAACACTAAACACATATCTACTACTTAATAGTACCATATTTAGTTATGTAGAGTACCAAATTTGGTACTATCCAACTCTATAGTACCAAAAGTTTAAAGATGTTTATTATTATTTCTTTATTACATGGTCCGATTTGGTTTATGCTGTACCAAAGGTTTAAGTTCTTTTGTTGTTGGCACTTCAACACATTAGCAAACTTGGAATTGCATAGTAAGAAATTCTTAAACTAGTGGTCTTGCCACTTTAATATAGTTTCCAATTTGGTTTCATAGTTTGGGTGTGTTTTTTTGGTTATAATTAGCAAAGTTTGTAAATCCCAAGGGGTACGAACAACGCTTCTCAGGATAGGCAATTGAGTGACTACCAAACGTCCTCTCTCCTAGCCCGTCGGCTACTACAGGTAGTATGTTACAAATCATGGACTATTACATGAGAATCCAAAGTAGATATTTGTGTGAGTGACTAATTTGAGGCTAATCCAAAGTATATATTCTGTGAGTGAATAAGTTTGAGGCTAATCCAAATGATCTACCTCACTAGTAGAAATAGGAGCCAAATGTATATCCATGTCATACATTTTCTCCTTTGTAAGGGAACCAAATGTATATCCATATCATACATTTTCTCCTCTATAAGCTCACGGATCTTGACCTGCTAGTTTATATCTAAAAGGATATCATCAATGATAGATGAGTGTTAGGATTAGTAGTATTTAAAGACTTTTGAATAACCACTTGATCAATCCTTTTTAAATCTTGCAAAGTGGATATAATCTTAACCCTTCTATTGTACTAAACATATATGGCATCAACTCTTCCTTGAATCTTATTTCTCTCATTAATCAAGGCTTCAAGATTTTCTGAAATAAAGTCCTACTAAATAATTCCACATAATCTAGCTATAACCTATGACATATGGCTTAACAATCATTTTCCATTTCTCATTGTATACTTAGTCAACGAAGACTTCATCACATTCAAATAATCTTGCATAATGACTTATCTTGTAAATCAATATCTATATCATGCATCTACTTTTCAACTTGTTGTAAGCCATGCATCCAACAACACTCTCTTCACACTCAAGCATAAACATTCTTTATCTTTGAAAAATGGAATTTCTTTTGCATACCAAGAATGATTACATCTTGTTGCTCTTGGTGTTTGGACTCCATATCCAACCATTGAGAAAAATCATCTTGTAAAGAGGCATCCTGTCAGGACCTAAAATAGGCCTGCCAACACTAGCCCTAAGGCACTAGCCGTGGGCGTCTAGTACTCACCTAAAACCACTCCACACGGCCACAAGACTAGCAACATCTAAGAACTTTGTGTTTGTACGATTTTGGAGTCCAACGAATGATTCTTTCCCCATTCCTCAAAGGGAGTCCCTAAACATATTGGTGTTGTACACTACGTAAGTACACACACAGGGAACACCCCTCGACTGATCACCGTGGCTCCACTACGGCTCTCCTACACCTTGGGGATTGGCCCCAAGATGTGCCACGAACATAGAACACATTCGAAACAAACTCCACTCTTTTGATTGATAGATCCAGGAGATAATAGATAAACCTCACCAAATATTCCCCAAAGAACCGAATATCTAACCCTACGGCTTAGGGTGCCTCACACTCTCAACGTAGGTCATCACTCATACAAACAGGTGCTATACATCCAGGATATGATACCATATGGTGCATGCAATGCAATTGTGTATGACTACTGTGCTCAAACAAGTTTATTCACTAGCAATCAGCAACATGCAAGTGCAAAGATAATTCTTTTCATGCTTTTCTTTTAGACCGAGAGAGTGTTTCATTGCTTAGGGCTAGTACCATGAGCTTTCTCATGCTACTAGACCCTTTTAATTTTAAACAACAAAGAACCCTATATAGTATGCATCATGAAACATCAAAATTCAACATACTTTAAACACTCAACAACCCCCTTCTCCCTATCGTTTAAAGTTATGCATTTGTTGGTAGGTTGAAGGTATAATTTCATATATTTTTCTTTTACAAAAATGATAAAAATCCACTTTAACAAAGAGATAGGGCTGAACTGAGGCTAAACCTTATGCTTCAGCTCTACCATACATTCACAAACATAAATCTTATTATTTTTTATTTTCATGATGTGGAAAAACTATTTTTTATATTTTTCTATTTATTTATAGAAAAATAATTATATTTACTAATTTACTAATTTTGATTGATTGATCTCACTGAGAATGATTTTCTTATCATATTTCAACCCATAGGAACAACATATGCACACCAAAACCCAAAAAATCACATATTTCTCCTTAAATTATATAGTCTTGAGTTTTGCATGTTTAGCATAAAATTATTATACGACACATTTTTTGTGATTTCTTCAACATGATTAACAAATCTAAACATTGGCAATTAAATACAAGCATTCCTAACCATTTTCAACCAAAATTTATCATAAAATGATGAAATTGATAACTTATAAAATTGCGCATTATGACGTACATATTTCGACATTGGAGACCCACTTATGCTCTTTAATGGCCACTGACGATCCATCCAACCTCATTTCACATTTCTTTACACTCCTGCATTATCGCACAATCAAAATCGTCCATCTCATTCCACCCCTTCTCTTTTACATTGATCCATGAGAACAACCACAAGAGGAGAGAGAAAGACTAAAATCATATCTCTTCATAGAATGCGTCGAATTTTGCATCGTTTGTCGTGATGGAGGGTGAGAAAATTGATCATCTCAAGGCTTGGCATTCCTCTGATCTCCAACAGTAGCAAAATGGCATTATTTTAATAAAAAATGGGGCGTGCAAAAAAAAACGACGCCCCCCTCTCCCCCACATTTTCAAGAATCATACCTTTGTATTATTGGCATTAAACAAGGCTTAAAACTTAACATGAAAAAGAACTAGTTCAACTTGGAGGTTTCACACTTTGGCAAAGTAGTTTTTTTAATTTTGGCAGGGCATGCTCAGATTCGAGATCCATCTAGATGGTTGGCTTCACAGTATCGAAATCTATAAACTTGGCCACCATCATGCACTTTCCAGCTCCCGAATCAAATAGCTGCTTCATAACATGAGACCTTGGAGGGATTAAATGGGGGGTCAAACGGACTCCGATCGACAAAACAAGACTTGCATTGGGGTTCTTGGCATTGAACTCCATCTAGGAAAACTCAAGCTCATCGATCCGCAACCATTTCATTTTGCATGAAAATTTGGTCTTTTACGGTCTCCTAGACTCGTTTCAGCTTCAAAATATGTCTCTAAAACTCAACTCTCATTAGTGATCACGAGATAGGGTGACTCAGCCTACTGTTGAATCCCACGAACTGATCTACACAAAAACCAACCATAAAAGTATCAAGCTGCCACAAAACAAAATATACAACAAAACTCAAGAATAGCTCTCACCCTATCCCTTGACAAAATCAAGGCATGAAAATCCTCCAGGGATAGGCCCAACATAATCTAATAGACATCCAGAGCAAGTTGCTAACCAACTATTCCAACACAGATTGGCTAAAAGAACTATCAAAGAAGTCATTCGGGTGGGGGCCTAAATTACCTACCTAACTAAGGACAACTAGACCAAGAACTCCTCTGAGGCAAGGACTCCTATAACCTGTTCATCATATATTTTCTTTCAATACATTTTTCTTTCCAAGTTTCCATACTCTGGCGTGTAAAAAGGAGGGATCTGACCATAGAGTGACCCAAGGGGAGAACATGGCATTAGCCTCAGGTCTTGACTCGGTACCCAAGAACCTACCAAGCTCTCGCAAGGAGGAGACACTTAATCCTGTTTTTTTCCGCTTGCTTTTATTTTTGCTCCAACCTTCCTTATTCCTTTTTTTAGCTAGTAGCTACCCCTAGGAAGACAAGGCATTGGCCTCGAGTGACTCATCCCCAAGAACCTACCAAGCCTTTGCAAGGCAATAATCAACTGCTCATAAGTTTTTTTCTTTCTTTGTTTTTCTTTTTTACGTAGTTAGAACCCCTCTTTACATACCTCTATATTGTTTTATTTCAAGATACATTCAAATTTTTCTCTTCTTTATATTTTGGCAGGCTTCTCTAATTGCCCCACACTAGCAGGGACTGTTAGAACAGTCGCCTAATAGGCTAGTAGAATAGGGACACTAGGAGCACCTTCTAAAATAGGTCTTTTATGCTTGTGACAATGTCTTGACAGAAGGTAGACAACTACTCGAACCTCCCTTAGATATACCTAACCTAATCCTAGGACTTTATGCCTTGATTGCCTATCCCCAACAAACAAAAAGAAAATAACCCTCACATACACATATAACACTGTCAGCTTAAGGAAAAAACTTGAAAAGGCAACGACACCACCTAGAATGGCCGCAAGAAGCTCTTGTGCAACAAAGGCTCCCTTCAAGCACTTCGTCAAACTTGTTTGAAGATGCAATCACTAAAACAGAAAACCATTAAATGTACTCGCACCAAATAGACATATAGACCTCTTAGCCTTACGAAATAAAAAAATTCACAACAAAGAAACTGGCCCTCTTGGCCTTATGAAAGAAAACATTAGAGCCCAATAGAAATGGACCTCTTGGTCTAAAGGAATATAACATTCCACTACAGAAAAATTGATCCTCTTGGCCTTACGAGATAATCCACTTTACTACCATTCAACAACACATTGCTTAAACAACCCCTTGGTCCTAACATAACTCTACTAAAGCACAAAATCGACCAAGGATAAGGGCTCCTCAATCCCTACACTAAGTGCATTAGGCTATTAGCTAGCCCCCTGCATAAATAGCAAGGGGTGTTTGATGAATATGATGATAAACAATCCTATGCATCCATGACAGAGTAGGAAGGTGCTCAATTGCTACCTGATTCATAACCCAAACTAACCATTAGTGTTTAAAATAGGACGTATCAGCAAAAGAAGACCCTAAAGTAGTCCAAGGCTAACATTAGAAGGTAATTGTAAGAGATCCCCCAGACCACAATTGAAAAAGACATCTTCAGTGAAAGCATAATTGGCTAGGGAATAAGCAAAGCGATTCCACTATCGAGGAACTAGCTGACAAGTCACTGTCTCAAAAATATGCAACATATCCAAGGCTGCACGACAGTACATTTGTAAGATGGGATCCTGTACACTGTAGGTCCCATTCAATTGAATTATTACTAATTGTGGGTCACCTTTCACCAATAATTGATGGATATCACCACATCCGGCTACATTCAGCCCAATGATCAAGGCCTTGTATTTTGCCATATTATTAGTAAAAGAGGACAACCCTAGGTCGAGGGTCTTTAATGACCACACCAACGCTCACATGTTTAACGGGCCCTCGAGAAGCTCCATCAAAGTACAAAGTATAGATCCACTCTTCAATGATAAGCCACTCTATACTCATTAGCTCACTCGTACTTATGATAATCAAAATCAAGCCGAAAGAGAGGCGAGAGAGAGGATGTATAATAGGTAAAATCCCTCCTTCCTCGCTGAACTCGATAGGAACACAAGTCAAAATTTGTTGACAATGGTGGCAGTAGACCTTAATCTCCCACGTGAAAGATCCATCTTGCCACTCAATAACCCGATAACCTTTACTCCACCAGATCACTCGACCTTGGTGGTAACATTGCTCTAGATACGAATGCTCAATATAGGGAATGATTCATCTCATCCAATCGCCTTGGTACCTGCTACAAGTTAAAGCTGAATCATGAAGAACTTGCATAGGCATCAAGTCCAACGTCAGCCCTTACACATAGTAAGGCTTCAGCTCATTAAGGTTAACTTTAGTTCTAAGCTCTACCCCCTGAAAATATGCTAGAAGGGTTGTAGAGCCATTCTTTCCTAAACGTACAATTTTGTATGGCCCATCCCATTTGGGTTCCAACTTACCTGGGAAAAACTCACAATGAGCATCATAATACGATACCAACTAACCTTTTACAAATTTATACTTCTTATCTTAAAGGTCATGAAGGGCTTTCATTCTCTTCTTCCCTACGTCTTGATGTAGTAAAGCCTGCAACCAAATTTCATCAAGATGTGCAAGATAAGTATATCTAACCTGTAACGCATCTACCCCATCCAATGAATGATTGAGGGCAAAACGCACAGTGGGCAGCTCTATTTCCAATGGAAAAACACACTCTTCCCCATGCACTATCTTGAGTAGGGTGTGGCCTATGGCTCCATTGAATGTCGTGTTGTAAGCCCACACTGCCATACATAATTTCTTATCCCAATCACGCTTACTTTTAGACACTATCTTGGATAAGATTACCACCAGCTATTTATTTGTACTCCCAACTTGGCCATTGGCTTGAGGATTATACGGGGCAGTATTATTATGTTTAATCTTCAAAGCTTTAGTCAAGGATACGGTAACTTTATTCAAGAAGTGTGTCCCTCGATCAAACGCTATCTCCTTAGGTGGACCAAAATGGCAAACAATTTGCTCATGCAATAGAGTAAAAGTGCCTAAATGCCTTAGCCAATATTTAGCCTACTAGGGTTAAGTATAAAAGGCTAAGTTGTAACTAGTCTAGTATCTTTTTTCCATTTTACAACATTACATGTTTGAGGTTTGAACCTCCCACCATCTAAGAGGGTGCATACTCTTGGCCACCATAGCTTGGGGTGCATACCATGCTGTAGTCACTCATCATTTGATTCTCAATGGCTCCACCAAATGTTGGAAGCCAAACAATAAATCCTACCATTGTTCTAGGAAATCAACATCCAATTTCCAATCAAGCGGTTAGGCTAATGGAAAAATAGGTAGACTATTGTGGCTATAAGTCAAGTGCCTTGAATGTCTTTGGCAAAGTTAATGATACAATAATGCACTATACTAACATGATCACTAAATAATATAGACAAATAGTCATTGATGTCAATTTTCTTAAAAAGTAACAGAATTTGATAAGGAGTCGATGCCCAGAAGAGGGTGGCCCCTTAAGATTCAACTATAAGTGGTGTGGCGGCCAACATTTCCCTATGAATTTTCCAAATATTAAATGTGACATATACGGGAAGTCCGGCCACTTAGGTAGCACCTATTGGAGAAAGATTAGTTCTCTCCAGCAAGGAAGTAAATAGGCAAGTCTAGTTAACCATTAAGCACAAGGAAATAATCTCCAACAAGATGAGGGACCGAAGCAAATATTGCAAAGAGGGAAACCTATGGTGGAGGAGTTGCAGTGGTAGTGGAATTTGCCTTATTGAAGCCGTTTGTGTCAATGACACTAAAGCTTCTAATTTACGAGTCATTACGAGAGGTCAAAAAGGTTAAGAAGCTGATAAAGACAAGGTAAAGCTTGTTGAGGGAAACCCTAGGCAAGATAATAAGGGGATGCAAGTCCTTAATGCCGATGTGAAAGGCAGAACTTTGAAACCCATTGATGGTAAATCTGACCCCAAGAAGGATAAGGAATTGCCAAAGAAGAAGGCAAAAGCCAAGAAAGAGGCACCAAAGTCTTCAAAGACCAAAGGAGTGAATGATGTGGCGAGAAAAGCGAGCTCTTGCTAGTTATCATGAATTTGATTTAGTGAGTTCTCCTTGCAAAGTTAAACTAGATGTAAACATCTTGTAGTTGATTAAGTTGTCTCTAGGAGTACGTAAAGAGTTTAAGAAGATTCTACGCACGGGGTATATCATTGAGCCCTTGGGAATAGTGCGAGTAGGAGATGATTGGTTTGAGCATGCTAAAAAGCATTTCCCAAGGGTAGCAGCATATGTTGATGGAATATTAGTGGATCATGCTATTGTAGACATGAGATCCTTTGTCAACATTATGAGTTTGGAATTGATGTAGAGGTTGGGATTAGAAATCAGAAAAGATGCCTCCATGATTCTCCGAATGGTTGATGACAATTTAAGACAACCTGAAGGTTGCATTACTAAAATCCATGTGACCATTGCAAATTTGGAATGCATTCTAGAATTTAGGGTAATCAAGTTTGCAAGGTAGCCTAGCTATCAAGTATTTCTAGGCAAGCCATGGATCTTATAAGCTGATTGTCAAGTTGATATACCCATTGGTTGGTTGATCTTTGGCAGAGGTGCTAGATGTGTAGTAGTTGATGCCTATCCTGAATCTCCTCAAAGCGAGAGAGTTCTTTTATCCTCATCAAAGTTAGACACATTAGATGATCCATCTGCTAGTGAGATGTCATCAAGTGACGAATCCAACGAGGGGTCCACTACAGAGGATATCTATCAAGTAACTTTGAATGAGCCAATAGAGGCTCAGGAGAGGACAAGAGATGCGGATGTAATTGAGTTAGACCTTGGTATGTTGAATGATTCATGACCAATTAAAATAGGGTCCGTGCTCAATCTGGAAGAAAGGGAGGACTATGTATCCTTGATTCATGAATTCTGCGATATCTTTGCTTGGGGATATGATGAGTTGAGAGGAATTTCTCCCACTACCTGTTCATACCATTCCTCTAAAGGAAGGTAGTCACCTTGTGTGTCAAAAATTAAGGCGTATGCCTTTCGAATCAAGGAATGGGCTGTTTGAAGAATTGATAAACTACGAAAAGCTGGCCTGATATTTTTGGTTCAACACACAGAGTGGTGTTCACCAATTGTTATAAAAAAGAAGAAGAATAATCAGATTTGGCTTTGTGTAGACTTTAAGGAGCTTAATAAGCAAAGATTACTATCCATTGCCATTCATTAATCATATTTTAGATCGTTTAGTGGGTAGAGAAATTTATTCATTTATGGATTGCTTTGCTGGATATAACCAAATGGCTATTGCGGAGAGGAAGACGAATTGAAAATGATATTTATCACTATCTTCGATACCTTTGTGTATCATGTGATGGCCTTTGGGTTATGCAATGTGCCTGGTTCTTGGCAACGAACAAATAATAAGACTTTTGGTGACATCTCCCCATAGGAGTTAAAAATCTTCAAATGATGATCTAAGGGCAGCCACCATAAGGGAAAGGCAACTGATCATTCTAAGGAAATGTCTTAAGCGTTGTAGACAGTTCTACATTGCTCTTAATCTTAGAAAGTATGTCTTTGGGGTGCCTATGGATTATTGCTAGGCCATGTGGTTAGTTCAGTTGGTATTACAACTGATCTTAAAAAGATAAATGTTATAGTCACTATGAGCCCGCCACTACTCCAAAAGAGGTACACAGCTTTCTATCACATCAATGGGATACTATCAAAGATTTATCAATACGCTGGCAAAAAGAGAGTTGCCATTAATGAACCTCCTATCTTTTAGTTGACTGTTTGAGTGGAATGAAGCATGTCTAGTATCATTCAAGGATATGAAGCACGAATTAGCGAAAGCACCAATCCTAAAAGAACCTAAAAGAGGTGAAGTTTTCTATATATTTTTAACAGCCACAATGCATAGTATTAGCTGCTATTTAGCCCAAATTTGAAAAGAGAAATGGTATCATCCAATAGCCTTTGCTAGTAGGAAATTGGGGATATCTAAAATCAACTATACTTATATGGAGAAATTGTGCCTTGGAATGGTTTTCACAACAAATAAATTTCTGCACTATATTCTCTATGAGAAGGTACTATCTCTTACAAAGGCGGAGGGACTTAGATCGTTGATGAACAAGTTGCAGCTGCCTGACCATTTAGCAAAGTGGTTAATCACTTTGCAAGAGTTTGATTATGAGATTAGAAGTAAGCCACCAAAGCTATAAGGTATTGTGAAATCTGTTGTGGATTTTGGAAAGCCAAAGGAAATTTTGGCTAAAAAAAGTGACATTGAAGGTCTATTTAAAATCAATACAACTTCCGTTCCTTTCTGGTATACAGTTATAACTCATTATCTATCTACAAGGATATTTGGGGCTACTTTATCGAAGTTTGAAAAGAGAAAGATTAAGAAACAAGCCTATAATTTTTTTTATAGCGGATATTTTGTATCGGAAAGGAGTAGATGACATATATCGTGGTTGTGTATTGTTGAGGTACCATTCATTCTAGAGGAATGCCATGATTCAGCATGTGGGGGACATTTTGCTGGACAGATTACTACCCAGAAAGCTCTCCACGTTGACTTTTGATGGCCATTGATTTTCCAAGATGCATTCACTTATGCTAAGCGCTGTGTTGTGTGTCAAAGAAAGGATATGAGGGAGAATCGTAAGCGACCCCTAAATCCTATTTTAGTTACATTATCCTTTGAAAAATGGGGTATCGATTTTGTGGGACCAATATACCCTTCATCAAGTATGCAAAAGCATTATACTATTATAGCAATGGACTACTTTACAAAGTGGTCTGAAGCTCGAGCAATGGTGAAGGATAATGCTAAGGAAATGGCTAGTTTCATTATGGATCTGTAAAGAAGCTAATTCCCACAAGAAGCCATTAAACTAAAAATACAAGAAATAGACTAAATTTCCAAGAAACCATAGCCAAGGTGGCTAGGCATGAAATGATATTACCAATGTTGGCTAAGAATCAAATGATGAGTGACTGCAGCATGGTATGTACCCCAAGCTATGGTGGCCAAGAGTATACACCCTCTTAGCTGGTGGAAGGTTGAGACCTTAAACATGTAATGTTGTAAAATGGAAAAAAGATATTAGACTAGTTAAAACTTAGCCTTTTATACTTAACCCTAGTAGGCTATATATTGGCTAAGGCATTTAGGCACTTTTACTCTAAGCCATCTCGGCCTAGAAGAGCTTTCTTCTCAAAGCTGAATTTGGGACAAGATACAAGGATGAGTACAAGAATAGCTTGAAATAGATGGTCTAAGACTCCATGCTAGAATAAAAGTTTTCATGCCACAAAGAAGAGTCCTTCAAAATATGAAAGTAATCAAGAGAGGTCAGTGGATTGTTGTAGATTGTAAAACATGGCAACCAATAAAAGTTGCCCATAACTCATGATAGAAGAGTCCAAATGGCACAAATAAACTATTTTTGGATAGAAAAAACCATAAGGAATTTGTTCAGCACATAGGATTCAATCATGTTGCCAAAAAGGACCATGTAATTCATGAAAGAAAATTCACACAAGAAGTAGTCCACTGTCCTCTGTAATTGCAATAATCTCATTGTTTTGAAGGAATCATGAAGCCTTAGAGAGTATGATTGAATATGCTGAGGAATATGTATTGCAAGCATTATTTAAAACCCACCAACAATGAAAGTGATTGAAGTCCAATATGCATCCAGGGTCAAATGGATAACCATCAAAATAGTCATCACAACCACAAGTTCTTTCTGCAGAAAAATATATCACATCATTGCCTCTCGGGCCAAATGGAAACAAGGAAGCATCCTCATGGTCCCCCGGATTGAATGGAAAGATAAGATCATCAATTGAGAACATGCCATTTGAGTTCATAGATTGGTGTATGGATTCATGAAGCTCCTTTTACATATCCCTCTTCAATTATTGCATTCACTTGGTCTTTAGCATGATGTAGGTTAGAAAGTTGATAGGCATCATGATCAACTTCAAAGAATTTGTAAGACTCTCCATCTTGGACTTTACAATCCTCTTCCTCTTTGACCTCTTTAGCTTCCTCTTCATTATCTCGAAACTCTATAACCAGCATCACTTTACATTCACTTGCATATATCTTTATGATTAGAAGATATTGGTTCAACACATCTATAACATAAGCCTTGTGCATGTAGTCCTCTAATATTATCACTGGTTAAGAGTTTTCCCTGAATAACATCATGTTGGCCACTATGACTATCATATTTCTCATGATAAAATGGTTTTCCATAGTCATGAGCACATTCATTTCTACTATGACTATCATATTTCTCATGATAAAATGGTTTTCCATAGTCATGACCACATTCATTTCTACTAGCATAATGCTGATGTCCAGGAAACAATTGATCATCATCATAATATTGACTATGGGATGGTTGATCACCATAGAAGTATATTGATTCTCAAATTCTTGTGGCCTTCCCACATGATTCTCATTCATGGAAGAGTGTCCAAAATGACTGCAAGGGTGTCCTCGCTTTTGGGGCGGACTGTAAATATAATGATTGACATGTTGTTATTGTCCAAAAATATGATTATCATTATTGTATACTGCAACTCAATAGAGTTCTCATCACATGTTGTTGGTCATACCAATGCTCGTTGTACTCACGGTCATAATACAACTGCGAATCATAGTCACACTATTATCCATAATATCCATGACAAGAAGATTGTGACTCATAATGCTGTTGATCATGTGATTGATGTCCATACCTTGCATATTCTTCATAATCTTCATGATAAGCATGCTGTTTGTTTGCATATTATACTTGTTCCTGCAAAGCTACTCCAAATGCATAGAAAAATGGTGGTTCAATGCTGTTCATTTTCAATTTTGCAAGTAGCCAAAAAGGGGGAAAAAATTCTCATCTAGATTCATCAACTAGTTGTATGACTGAAGTAGATATTCAACAAAGCAGTGTACTCAATTGGTTAGCAAGCCTTGTGTTCTCTATCAAACATTTGTCTAAATAATCCACCTCTCAGATTTGCCTATTTCCCAAAGTTTAGTTTGCGTATGGATTTGCAATGGTCAAATTTGCATAGAATAGCATTTTGTTGATGGATGGAAAAATCTACTACAAATTGATCTTAGCATCATACAAATGTTATAAGTGTTAAAGCATACGAACTACCCATTGTCTAATGGAAGAGTAAAAAGATCCATTGTACAACAGGGTATAACTACTATAATGTTGAAACATACTACTGAGAAACTACTGTAATGTTGGTACTAAGGAACTGCTGTGATGGTGGAATAAGCTACTTTCTAACCTAGCCCAGGGTTTGCATATGCTAGATCAATATTATTGATCATCAGAAGATCAATATATTTAATTTGGTTCCACACGGATTTGGATATGCCAAAACATCATCAATGTCTAACTAAATGCATTCAAACATCTACATGCTTGCATTAATATTTCCTTCCCATTGTAAGAACACAAATTTATGCAAACTCCATTTTCCCACTTAAGAAGAAGACCATTTTTAGAAAATGATCTATTTGAACCAACCAGAGGCATTACTTTCTGCACATAATAAGGATCTACCCTATTTATCTCTTGTGGAAGCCCTGTATGATCTAAGCTTCAACTGATTCACATCTTTATTCCATTACCAATGATCTGATTAACAATTGCTCCCACAAAACTAAAAATTCTAGTACCATGCATCAATTGGGAGTACTTTTGGAAGGACTAATTTGGATTATTGCATTAATTTCTTGGTATAAAGATTGTTTAGCATGATAATGACATCTCTCTCAGATAGTAAATACTTTTGTTACATTCTATAAAACCTTCATTGTCAAAGAGCAAAGTTGACCCTCTTGCCAACAAGCATCTCTTGTCACTCTATCTTTTCCACCATATGAAAAGTTGATGAAGCATCAGGAGGTTGAACTGAGTGAATCCCATTTTCCTTCTATAGGTGAAATGAGCTTTAACTCCTCATATATGTATGCTAGAATTTATACTATCCAATGTGTTGATATCTTTGTCTTTTTCTACTCAGTAATTTCTCTGTAGCAATGGCTAGAATCGTGATGGTGTTTGAAAATTGAACAGTTATTGAGGCAATTGCTGAACTAATAGATTTACACTATTGTAAGCTTCCCCAAATATGGCATATAATCATTCTTGCCAACTACACAACATCATAAGGTTGAACTGAGATTTTGTAGCCTTTTCTCTTTCAGTTTGTCTTAGTCTTCTTTGATGACATTTTGATTTACAGTAAGACCCTTCAGGACCACCTATCACACATGAGGAAGGTTTTTGATGTATTGAGATATCACAGGCTCTTTGGTAAGGAGAAGAAATGTTCTTTCATGCAAATTGAAGTGGAATACTTGGGACATCTTGTCAATGAAAAAGGGATACAGGATGACCCCAAGAAGGTGCAATGTATTAAAGATTGGCCAACACCTACTACTACTACTTGTCTTAGAATATTTCTTAGTCTATCTTCATTCTATCACCAATTCATCAAGCATTATGTGGCTATTGCAGCTCCTTTGACTAACAGGTTGAAGAAGGAAGCTTTCTTTTGGGATGCTATTGCAGATAGTAGCTTCAACCAGTTAAAGGAACTCCTTACTTCTGCTCTTATTCTAGTATGCCCAGATTTTTTGAAGGAATTTACCATACAGTGTGATGCAAGTGGTCGAGGCATTGGGGTTGTTTTGTTATAGGAGCATGGAGTGATTGCCTTTGAAAGTCGTAGGATTACATATAAAGAAATGGCCTTGAATGTTTATGACCAAGAGATGTTGGCTATCTTGCATGTAATAATGAAATGGCATCATTATTTGTATGGCAACGATTCAAAGTTCAGAGTGATCACAGGGTCCTTAAGTATTTCCTTACTGAGTCCAATCTTACTCCTAAGAGGCATAGATGGGTAGCTACACTGCAAAATTATGATTTTGACATCACTCATATGAGGGGCAAAGACAATATAGTGGTTGATTCTCTTTCTCGTATATGGGCTTGTAAAGTTTTAGCAATGACTGAGCTACATAGTGATTGGATTGAAGAACTACAAGAGGCCTATCTTTTGGATGAAGAGCTCAACCATATTTTTTAGAAATTACAGCAAGGTCTCATGGAAGATAACTTGCATTATTAGCTTAAAAATGGCATTCTCTGGTTAAATGGCAAGATTGTCATTCCTTCTACTTCTTAAATTATGGAGGAGTTGCATTCTTCACCTTTAGCTAAACACCTTGGAATTTCAAGACCTATGATAGGATCAACAAAGCTTCTATTGGAAAGGGCTGTGGAAAGATGTTAAGGACTTTTTCATGAAGTGTATGCCTTGTCCAATAGAATAAGGACAACACCCATAAGCCAAGTGGTTTGTTGTAGCCATTAACCATTCCTACAGGCAAATGGACTCACATTACCATGGACTTCATTTACTAGCTTGCCTACTACCAAAAAGGGATGGAATAGTATATATGTGGTGGTGGATAGACTCACGAAGGCAATCCATTTCATTCCAACCAAGACCCAGTTTACTACTTCTCAAGTGGCCAGTCAATTCTTGGAATAGATCTTTAGACTACATGGATTACTGTAGGCGATTGTTCATGACAAAGACTCAAAGTTCATGATTAACTTTTGGAAGGCGGTATTCACATCCATGGGCACTAAATTGGCTCTTTCTATGGCCTATCATCCACAAAGACTGATGGACATACAGAAAGGGTAAATAAGTGCTTGGAGAGTTATCTTTGTCATTTCTGTTATGATGTCCAAAATTCATGAGATTCATGGTTACACTTGGCTAAGTTTGCCTACCACAACTCCACCCATGCTAGTATTGGAGTTTCACCTTTTGAGGCTATGTATAGTTATAAGGTGCCTTTACCCACAGTCATCTTTAATGAAAGAATCAACCCTCATGGGAAAGAAGAGTTGGAAAGAATGCAGATCCTTCTTCAGCAGTGTAAGTTGAATCTTAGAAAAGCTCAAGATCAAATGAAGATGTATGGTGATGAGAAGAGGCGACCTTTAGAGTTCCAAGAAGGAGATTTGGTTTTATTGAAGGTGCCCAAGTCTAGGTACTCTACTTTGAAATATGGATCCAGTAACAAGCTTGCTCAAAGATTTTATGACCCCTATCATATCCTGAAGCCATTGGAGACTTGGGATATAGATTGGAGCTACCCTCTTCCACTAAGATTCATAATATATTTCATGCTAGTCAGCTCAAGCCTTTTTATGGTGATCTTGTTGATACAGTTGATAAGCTACCACCTATTGATGAGGAAGGTCTTATTCAGTACATCCCAGAGGCTGTCATAGGTTAGCGTGAGAAGAAGCATCGATCTCATTCCATCATTGAATATATGATCAAATGGAGAGGTTTACCACTTGAGGAAGCTTGTTGGAGGCCTGATTCTATATTAGGTGAGTTTCCTTTCCTAAGGGACACATTGGTGGTGGAAGCCAACTAACTATGGAGCTAGTTATGGTGCAAACAGGGACCTAATAGCAAGCTGTTTTAGAAAAGTTTATATTCTGCCTAATTTTTAGAATTATGACACTTACATAAGGTCAAATTACTCTTCACAAGATACATTTTGACATGTGGCATGCCTCATTTGGACATTTCTACTATAAGTTATGGCAAATTTGGTCCAATGGGGTCTTTTTATAGCAAGTTGTCTACTTCATTTTGAGCTCATCAAAAGACTTTATGGCTCCAAATACTTCTAAAGCATTTTTTATCGGATTCCAGTTTTCCCTAGAGGCATAGGTCGCTTGTAATCGCGGTTGTACCTATTCAAAAAGTATTGCAACTAAGAAACAGCTGGAATAGGAATATAGGTTTGCAACTAATGGAATAATTCCTTCAGTTTCTTGGCATGGCCATGAATATTTTCATGAGGCTCTTGACATGTTACACTGAGGAAACGTACCAATGTTGGCCTTCCCTTTTAGGGGCAAATTCTCTTCGAAAGGCCGCAAAGAAAAAGTCAATCATAGTTATGATTCCTGCCTCTAGGCTATGATACCATACTGCAGCTCATTCTTTCAAAGTCATATTTGAAGAACATCATTGTGTCCAAACTTGAATTCGACAATTAAACATTAACTTTTGGAATTCATTGATATGTAGTTATGAATCTTCCTTTGCTAAACCATTAAAAATGGGTAGAGAAAACCCTAAGGCCAGCAAGTCCGGTGTTCTTGATGGGATTGCAATAGGTTGCACCATGGTAACAAGTAGATTCACTAAATGAGTTTGAATGATCAGAACTACTACTCCACTTGCACCACCTGTTGGGACCTAAAATGGGCTTGACACTGGCTCTAAGGCACTAGCCGGGCCCCTACTACTCACCTAAACCACCCCACATGGCCTTGCGATTAGGAGCATCTAAGAACTTTGCCTTTGTATGATTTTTTAGTCCTACACCTCGGGGATTGGCCCTAAGATGCACCATTGTTGCAAGACGTAGGGTTGAAGGTCACCACAGGGGTTTGGCAAGAGAAGAATATATGGGGGTTCAAGAGCTTAGACTGTGGAGATGGTAGAGATAAGAGAAGGGTTGAAAGTTTCAAGCCAAGTTCTTGAAGATAAGGGACATCAGGGTGAAGGTAGATTTAGGGAGAGGAGTAGACGGAAGGGAAGGGGTTCGAAGAAATCGAAGACATAGAAGAATACTCAAAAAAAGAATTAGAAAATGTAGAAGAATACTAACAGAGATGAAGCCTGTCAGTTTCTTTCAGCATTATGAGAAGATATAACTCTAATAGACAAAAGCGTGTATAAAATAATACCTTCTTCTATGCTGCCCAGATCGCCAATCTGATGCTTCCATTGGCTCTGAAAGGGGGCTAAAATACCAACACACTTGGCCAGAATTTTGCTAGATCACTCCTTCATCTCCCCCTTCGGAGTGCTGTTCACTGCCTCAAAACAACGATCGCACGCCACACAATTTCGTCAATCTCTCTTTTTACATAAAATCCTCTCAAATTGACTGAAAGCTACATGATTTCTTTTACATGTCATCCTAATATAGAAGTTGTCTATAGTTTTATGGATTTTTACAAGAGATAATATCTAGAATATCAAAAATTGGCTAAAAACTTGTCCAAAAAAATCTAATATTTTGAACCACGGACACTAACACTAATGCCTAAAGTGGCATTGGCTCTCTAAATCTAAAAGGAAGCCACACTCTAGATTTTTTTACACAGTGTGCACGTAGCGGCATGACATCGTGAACATAGAACACATGCAAAATAAACTCCACTCTTTTGGTTGATCGATCTAGGAGATAATAGATAAACCTCACCAAATATTCTCCAAAGAACCGAATATTTAACCCTACAGCTTAGGGCACCTCACACTCTCAACATAGGTCATTGCTTATACAAATAGGTGCTATGCATCCAAGATATGATACCATATGGTCCGTGCAATGCAATTGTGTATGACCACCATGCTCAAACACGTTTATTGATTAGCAATCAACAATGTGCAAGTGCAAAGACAATTCTTTTCATGCATTTCTTCTAAATCAAGAGTGCTTCGTTGCTTAGGGCTAGTACCGAGCTTTCTCGTGATACTAGGCCCTTATAATTTTAAACAACAACAAACCCTATATGGTATCCATAATGAAACATTAGAATTTAGCGTTCTTTAAACACTCAACAACCCCTTTCTCCCTACTGTTCAAAGTTAGGCATTCGTTGGTAGGTTTAAAGGCATAATTTCATGTATTTTTCTTTTATGAAAACAAAAAAAAATCCACTCTAACAAAGAGATAGGACTGAACTAATGCTAAACCTCATGCTTCAGCTCTACCATACATTCACAAACATAAATCTTATTTTTTCTTATTTTTTATGTGAAAAAAATATTTTGACTCATTTTTTATATTTTTCTATTTATTAATGAAAAATCATGTAGATGTTAGCACTTGAGATATGAATATTGTGGTATCACCCACAAATAGCTTCACTTGCATTCACATTTGCAAGTCTCATGCCCAAAAAGGATAGACATCTTCATCAAGCTTCTACCCAAGATGAAAAATAATTTGCTCTTAGGAACATGCCCCATGTTAGCGTAGAACCATTCAAGGCACTCATCCCATCAATGAGCACAAAAGGGAGAACCATTGAAGGTGCTCATCCCCTCATATAGGTGCCACCAAAGGCAACATACCCTTGGGGTGGGATAGCAATTGTCTTTAATTGCTTTTGATTGGATGTGAAGTCAATAAATGTGGGGAATAATGTAAAGCACATGTAGTCATCCATTGAGCTTCCTCAACATGATGGTTTTGAAATTTTACAAGATTGGTTTAGATTGATTGATCTTACTGAGAATTATTTTTTAATCATGTTTTAACCCATAGATATAACATACACACACTAAAACCCAAAAAATCACATATTTTTCCTTAAATTGTATAGTCTTGGGTTTTGTGTGTTTAGCATAAAATTATTATACGAGTGATTTTTTGTGCTTTCTTTAACACGACTAACAAACTTAAACATTGGCAACCAAATACAAGCATTTCTAACCATTTTCAACCAAAATTTATCTCATAATGATGAAATTGATGACTTAGTCATAAGATTGCGTATTATGACATGCATATTTCCACATTAGAGGCCCACTGAACGATCCGTCCAACCTCAATTCATGTTCTTTACACTCTTGGATTATCTCATGACCAAAATCGTCCATCTTAGCCCACCCCCTTCCCTTTTACATTGATCCATGAGAACAAACCACAAGAGGAGAGAGAAGAGAGGAGAGAGAAAGACTAACATCATATCTCTTTATAGAATGCATCAAATTTTGAACCGTTTGTCATGATAAAGGGTGAGGAAATTGATCATCTCAAGCCTAGAGGATTCCTTTAATCTCCAACAGTAGCAAAATGGCATTATTTTAATAAAAAATGGGGTGCTAAAGAAAATGACGCCCCCTCCCCCCCACGTTTTGAAGAATCATACATTTTCATTCTTGGCCTTAAACAAGGCTTAAAACTTAACCACAAAAAGAACTAGTTTAACTTAGAGGTTTCACACTTTGGCAAAGTAGCTTTTTTTGATTTTGGCAAGGCAAACGAGCTCGGATTCGAGATCCCTCTGGATGGCTAGCTTCATAGCATCAAAATCTATAAATCTAGCCACCATCATGCACTTTCCGACTCCCAGATCACATAGTTGCTTCATATCACGAAACCTTATGGGGATTAAATGGGGGGTTGAATGGACTCTGATTAAATTACCCTTGTTCTTTGATGTAACAAATGACTTATATACTCCTCCTCTAATGATTCTTCAACAAGGTCTACAAGGACCATGGGGATTTTTGGGTATTCTCGATGACGGATTGATCTTAGCCCTTGGAGTTATAGATCCTTAGTTAGATGGGGCTGGCAATCCCCAATTATGGACTTCTTGAGTAAGAAGAGCCTCTATTGTGTTGAAAGGTGAGAAGGATCAAAGCTTTCATGGGAGAGCTATGGTGGGAGAGCAAGAGTAAGAGAAAGAGAGGCTCACAATATGGGAACTCCAATAATCACAATGTGTGATCGGCCTTCCCTTTATTCATCTGTCACTAAAAGAATAAAGAATAAAGTGACAATGACAGGCGCTCCTGCTACCTACAGTGTGTGGGGGCGGGTACTATTAGTGTCAATAAGTTGACAAGGTCAACAGACGTGTCCTCAATGACCCCAGGTATGAAGTGATACCTCACCTCAATGCGTTTCATCTTTGAATGGAAGACCAGATTCTTGGCTAACTGAATAGCACTCATAGAATCCAAATGCACTGTAGAGATAGCACCAATACCAAGGTCACGAACCAAGTGGCCTGACCATATGGCCTCCTTGCAAGCCTCAATGTGGCTGCAACATACTCGGCCTTAGTGGTGGAAAGAGCCATACACTTCTGCATCTTAGACATCCAAGAGACATCACCTCCAACATAGGTGAACACATAGCTAGAAGTAGACTTCCTACTGTCTGCATGTCCTGCATAATCAGAGTTAGTGTACCCCACGACTCCTGTATCGTGGCTGCCATAGCATATATACATATCTGCAATGCCATTCAAGTACCTCATGATACTCTTCACGGAATCCCAAGGCTTCTTGCTAGGTGTAGCCATATAGCGTGCCACAATGCCAACTACAAAGGCAATATCTAGACGAGTGGCTATTATGGCATACATAAGACATTGTGGATGCATAGGGAATCTTGGCCATCTTGGCCCTTTGCTCATCTGTCTACGGATGTCTATGTACAATCGACATGTAACACCTTCACATAAGAAGGCAATGGACAAGCAATAGGCTTCATGTCCTGCATGCGAAAGTGCTCAAGGACTTTATGAATGTACTCCCTTTGTGATAAGTAGAGGAGTCCCTGATGCCTATCGCATCCAATGCGCATACCAAGTATGTGAGAGGCATGATTCAGATCCTTCATCTCAAAGCTCTTCTTGAGCTGAGCCTTAAGAACATCTAGCTCATCATGAGCTTTTCTTGCTAATAATATGTCATCCACATAGAGTACCAAAATAAGCAAAGATCCATGATGGGCTTTATTCTGTACAAGCACAGATCCATAGCACTACGACTATAGCCCTGTGATTGCATAAAGGCATCGAACTTATGATACCATTCCCTAGGTGCATGCTTCAAGCCATAAAGACTTTTCTTCAACTTGCACACTAGGTGCTTCTTGCCAGGCTCTGCAAAGCCCTTAAGCTGCTCCATGTAAATCTCATCATGTAAGTCTCCATGTAAGAAAGCCATCTTGACATCCATTTGGTACAAGTCTAAGTCAAGCTGTGCAACCAAAGCCAAGACTAAGCACATGATGGTCATCTTAACCACATGAGAGAAGACCTCATCAAAGTCAACACCATGCTTTTGCTTAAAACCCTTTGTTACCAATCTAGCCTTGTATGCCGGCTTGGGGTGTCTAGGGGTACTTTTCACCTTGTACACCCACTTGCATGGCAGAGCCTTCTTGCTACCAGGCAAGGAAACCAAATCCCAAGTCATATTATTTTGCAAGGAGTCTATCTTAGACTACATAGCCCTCTCCTAGGAGTGACTGTCACCCTTGTGCATAGCCTCATCACATGTGAGAGGCTCTCCTGCATTTGTAACCAAGACATAGTGCATGGAGGGCTTAAATCTGTCAGGTTGCCGTCTATCTCTAGTAGAGTGCCGCACTATAGGCTTTGTTGCCTACCCAACATTCTGTCCAACACCCTAGCCATGAGTACCTATTTGCTGCTGCTACTACAAGCTATCTAGTTGGTTGTATGGGAGCTCGTGGCTCCTCCTGAAATATAACCATACGTATCTCCACTATCTTCTTAGGCTGCCTATGCATCTTGTCTTCATGGAAGACTACATCATGGCTGGGGATGACTTTCCGTGCCTGCGGATCCCATAGATAGTAACCCATCTCTCTTGCATGTCCATAGCCAAGGAATATGCATTTAATACTCTTAGGATCTAGCTTGTTATGCTTGTCCTTGGGCACATGGAAAAATGCCTCACATCCAAAGACACATAAATGTGCATAAGAGGGAGGCTTTTCTGTCCATACCTTCTCTGCAACCTGGAAATAAATGGCACTACAGGGCCATCTATTAATGATATGCACGACAGTCATAACTGCCTCAGCCCAAAAGTGTTGGGGTAGGCTTGCATGGCTAAGCATATTGCGAACCCTCTCCTGGATGGTTCTATTCATCCGCCCAGCCCTACCATTCTAGGGAGGGATATAGGGGGCACTTAGCTGACACTTAATACCCCTCTCATAACAGAACTTCTAAAAAGCAAGTGAGACATACTCACCCCCATTATCTATATTTAGGCATTTCAGCCTATGGCAAGAGCAGTTTTCTGTCAAAGCAAGCCATCTATGAAAAACTACCAATACATTAGACTTCTGCTTTATGGGATAAGCCTATACTTTATGTGAAAAATCATCTATGAAAGTAACAAAATACTTCTCACCACCCATAGCCTGACAAGGCATGGTGTTAACCCCAAGTCAAGATGGCGAAAAATAGAGGGAAAGCAAAGGAAGATGGAGAAAGAGCAAAGACATGCAAGAGCCCTCTAAAGATGAACCGAGGCAAAAAGCGCAACCTTAAAAGAAAAGGCGCCTCAAAAAACTCAAAAAATCCTTGTAAAAGAGTGCCAGGATCCCTCCTGTGCCCATTGTAAAATATTAGACGGGTGTAGGCTAGAGGTACGGGGCTAAAAGAGGAAAATGGAAAAAGGACCTTGCCACAATGGCCGGTCGTGTAAAAAAGGGATGGGTGCCCATGGGATTTTAGGGTTTGTATATATAAAGTTCAAAAAGTGAATAAGAGATCATTCTTTGGTGTGTGGCAAAAGGAGTCTTCTTCTTCTTCTCTCATTCTCACCTTCTTGCTTGTGTGTGCTCTTGAGAGAGGGAGTGTGAGAGAGTGAGAGAGTGAGTGTGTGTGAGAGTGAGGGATCAAGAGTGTGAAGCTCTTCACCATCTCCTCCTCTTCTTCTTCTCTTCCCTTCTCTCTTCTTGTGCGCGCGGCTATGGAGGAAGGTGGAGGAGGCTTGAGGATGCTTGAGCTAGCATCTAGGATCGTGGAGCTACTGGTGTGTGGAAGAGAGGAGGCAAATCATATCGGCACTAAGGTAAGCTCACTACACTCGTAGGATCGACGGCGCGTCGGCTAGGTGAGAGATAGCCGTTAGAGCTCGCTTGGAATGCTTGAAACAATAAGCGGTCCGTGGGTCTTGGCGGTTGAGCGAAAGCTCCCACATTTTGGTTCCATTTGTCGGGACCAACGGATTCAAGCTTGAGCACTTGCGCGCCTCATATCGAGCATCGAAGTAAGGGATTCATCCCCGAACCGGAGCTTGAGATAGGTAGGAATTTGGGTGTTTTTGATCTTCAAAACAAGTAAGTATTTTGGGTTATTTTGTTTGTTTGATGATTAGGAAACATGGAGAAATCAGTTCAGTATTTTGTTTTCGATTCGTGTTGCATTTAGAGTAGGATAGGATTAGGAAATCGCACCGGAGAAGGGTAGGGTTTACTGTTGCAAAACAAGGAAAAAAATCGTGCAAAAATGGCAAAAGCTCGCTTGCGATGCTTAAGATTGGTAAGGGAGTGATTGGGGGCGTCAACACCATACCCGAGAAGGGGTATAAGAGCCAAAAGGCCAAGGAAGCACTCATTTGCAGCAGTTCAGTGAGTGAGAGAGAGAGAGAGAGAGAGAGAGAGAGAGAGAGAGAGAGAGAGAGAGAGAGAGAGAGAGAGAGAGAGAGAGAGAGAGAGAGAGAGAGAGAGAGAGAGAGAGAGAGAGAGAGAGCTATCTGCCTATTCGATTCGATCTCACCAACAATGAACCCATCACTCCATCCAGGTATATGAATCCCTTCTCTTACTCCCTTAGGTAGGATCTAGAGGGTTATGTATGGTATGATTGAGTGAAGCACGAGAAACGATCGAAATCGAGTTTGCCCTGTTTACGTGCGCCGGGCTCGGCCCGTCCAAGTGGCCACTCCTGGGCCGAGTCCCAGAATCGGCCCTCGGCCCCTCGCCATTCAGCCCATCCAACCAAAACCCTAATCGGCTCGTCCGAGTCTATAATTTGGACCGTGGACAAACTCGACCCTTGGCCACGTATCAAATTTGGCCCTTGGCCCACTTGCCTCGGCCCGTTCGAACAACCTTGTCCGAGTCAACCACTCGGCCTGTCCGAGTGACTCCATCCGAGTCCACCCTATCCAAGTCCCGGATTCGGCCCTCGGCCCATGCACCTCGGCCCGTCCGAGGAACCCACTCGGGACCCTGCAATTCGGACTAGTTGGGCCGAGTGTAGATTTTTACCAGATTTTCAGAAAATTGACCTGACCCGGCTGGGACTCAATAGCTCAAACTGTCGAAAGCCCGTAGGGCTCTCAGAACTTGATTTTGGCACACGGAATAGGCAAAATCGTAGGGCGCCGTTGCTTAGTAGCTAGAAGTGGGCAGTTGCGAGACCCAGAGGTTTAGACGCGACCCGCTGAGCTGTAAGGCCTGATCAGACAAAAAATGAACGAGGCAACATCTTAGGGAAACCCTAAAACCTGATAAGACGGCCAGAAAATTGACCAACAAGCCTATTCGGCCAAAACAACGCAAGAGTGTGTAAGAGGACTAGGAAGTGGTTGTTGCACTCACCCTGAATTTTTGCACTTGAAGTACACATAAGGAAACTGAAAGCGTGATTGCGCACGAGTGCATGAGAAAAGACACATTGAGTGGCCATAAATTGAGGATTGTATTAAATAACTGAAGGAACTCACCCAGATAAACCACTCAAGGAACCCACCAATAGGAGAGAACCCAATACATAGACAAACCATCAACGTGCAGGAGTAGGACCAAGCAAGGGACACCGACAAAGTGGATCTGACGAGCCTACTGAACCTGATTGATAGCTTGGTGGAGCACGACAACTCGACAATGGCAAAAGAAAGTCCAAACCGCAGATATAGCGAGGAATTTGACTTAGGAGCCTTTCCAGATTCAGTTCAGCAGAGCTGGTCAGTAGTTACGAAGCTCATGCTCGGTAGGAGCACTGTGGTAGGACGGCAGATGCTATCATTGTAGATCTAGAAGAGGAGAGAAAGCTGGCCCGCAAAGCATTGCAAAGTATGGCTGAGTATAATAGGGATCAGCAGGCTAGGAACCAAAGGCAAGGCATGGAGTTGCGAGAGGTGCAGCGGCGGGTACTGAACTTGGCTGGCACGAATCGAATGGACCATGAGAGGGCATTACAAGGAGACTTAACGCTGAGTGAGCTTCTTATGAAGCGACTATTCGATGACATGGCTGCAGAGCAAAGTGCCACGGCTCTAGCGACATCGCTGCTCGCAGGATTAGGAGCAAACCAGGGCTCAAAGAGCCAGGCTAAAATCCCTATTGTTGCCAAGCAACTCAATAAGTACCAACCCCATGACGATCCCTACAGCTTTGTCAAGCAGTTCGAGCAAGTCTGCGAAGCCAATGGCCTCAACGACCTGATGCAATGCTCTCAAGCGTTCCGGCTTTGCTTGGACGACAAAGGTAGGATGTGGTATACGAGCTTAGATAACGCAGAGCGAGCCAACTTCGATGGCGTCAAGGATCTCTTCATTTAGAGATTTTCTGAGCTCGGATACTCCAATAATCTACTAGTACGCTTGATGAACGTCAAGAAGAAAGAGAAGGAGGACATTCGTGATTACGTGACCCATGTACGGAGTCTCTTCAAGAGAATCCCTACTGGAGAGCGACCGACTGAAAGAGCAGTGTCCACTGTATTCATCAGCGGGATTCAAAATGAGGAACTATACAAGGCTTTGGCAGGCAGCTCGAGCTTGCAATGAGACGTGCTAGCCAGAGTTTTTGAGGAGGCCATCCGAGTTGATGATCAACTGAAGCAGCGGAGCTCCAGAAGCGCGAACCTAGAGGAGACCAACTTGCGAAGCTCAGAGAGAGCATCAGCCTCGAGTGAGCGATCAACACCATCATCCTAGGATAAGGGGAAAACCACCGAAACGAATCAAGACTTGGCTGACGTTAGAATGGAACTAGCTAAGTTTCAAGATATGTTGAGACGACTAACGCGCCCACACATCCAATGCGTGTATTGTGGCGGAAACCACTTGCCAACCGAGTGTCAAGACCCTAGGTTACGACCTTGCGCTAACTGCGGTAGGTTCGGTCATGACGTCACGCATTGTAGACTACCAAGGAGACGGCCATATTCACAACCATACGGTCAGCCTTACCTAGTGAACAGGCCGCAGCCATTTTTCGAAAGGGGAGCCCCATTGGCCCTCCCCGCGCCCAACGACATTAAGCCGGCCATTCCTAGGATGGAAATAAATCCTACAAGCATTCCTAGGCCACCTGGTCCTTACGTAACCCATCCACCGAGTGACACTCCTGTCCACTATGTGGAAGAACCAAATGAGGAGGAAGCTTACATATGCCCTTACGTTTTGCATGACAATGAGGGCAATGCTATCCTCATGGACTATCGCCCCGTCTCGGTGATGGCATTAGGAAGAGGACGAGGTAAGGGCCCAGGAGGGCAGATGCAGGATCCAATCACCTGTTGGACCTGTGGCCACCCAGGTCATGTCTCATCGTGCTGCCCTGAGAGGGAGCAGCAAAACAGAGATAAGGTTGACCAAAGGTGTGCTGAGTGCGGAATCACCCATCTTTTCGTCGACTGCCCAAGGCGAAAACCGTCATCTAGCTCAGCCAACGAACCATCGGTCCCATTGGGGCTGTTTGGTGTCGAGAACCACGATGGGGAGGCCACGCCTATCCCCTTGCAAGTCATGACCTATGCCCAAACAAAGCAGGCTGGCATCTCTTTGCGAGGACCTAGCAATCTTGATGCAGTCTCGATAGGGAAGAAGAGCCGTAGATGGCGGAAGAGGAAGTTGGAGGCTAAAATCGCACTAAAAACGGAGAGTGTTACAACTTTGCCCGCTGGAAAGAAGGTCTCCGACGCAGAAGCAGAGACGTCAGCCCCTAAGACGGCCGAAAAAGGAAGCGCTAAGATAGGGGAATACCTGCACCTGAAGCGATAATTAGAGGCCATAGAAAATGTGAGAGAATGGGTGAGGGAAGCCCAAGAACACCTAAAGGACGTTGAGCCCATCATAGAGGATGGGATCGATGATCTCTCTAGCATAAGTATGCCAACCTCACTCCCACAACCAAAGTCAAGAGAAGCAACTGCACCACAAGCGGTACCACTAAGGCCAAGCCTCGACGCTGCTACAGGGCCGCGATTCAGTCAGGCCACTGGCTAGGACAACCCAGGTTAGGAGAGAGACGACGAACACCCAGCGAACCACACTAGTGACTACCCCTGTAACACTCAGCTTGGGAGATCTGCTTAGGCAGCACCCCACCCTATGGCAGGATCTTAAGCAGTGGGTTGAAGGGTCACAAGAGTAGGTCACGACAAACCCTCATGACCATGAGGCAGAAACGAAAATACTGAGTTTGACGCTACACTCTACGCCTAAGTCCTTGCAGCCCCTGGATGCGCAATGCTAGAGTCATCGAAGATTGGGGTAACGGCTTAATCTTCCTTGGCAATAGGACGGACGCCGTGAGAGTAGAGATGGACACTTGGAAGACCTCATCCGTCGACTTAGATGCCATCTCTACTATGCTCAAGGGTAATGCTCAGGCCAAGAAGTCCTATGGGCCCTTGACTAGGTATATCCCATGCCCAGAGGACGAGCGGGATTGGATGCATGTCCTTGCTACAATCGACCTGCTGTTCTCTGATCACGAAGCATATGAGAAAGCCATCAAAACAATCGGCAAGGTTGATGACACACCCTCCGTGCCAGTCTGCATGATGGTAGGAAGCCTTCAAGGGAAGCCGAAGCCCGTCAACTCCCACGTCCCAACCAACAAAAGGGAACTCTAGGAAATACTGGAATATCTATCGGACAAGCTAGCTGGCAATCCAGTTGCAAATCTCAAACCACTCCAGGATCTCTTAGATGAATCCAAGTGGCAATGGAACAGAGTGCATGACTTAAACCTCATGTATAACTCGGCCGTGGTGCCTGACCAACGACCAGGGATAGACCGAGTCCTAGGAGATGACGAGCAGTCTGATGAAGAAAATTCAAATGACGAATACGAAGACTGCCAGTCCTTCAGTGATGAAAGTGAGGGTGAGGTAGATACCATGGAATACGACACTGAAGGACAAGAAATAGAGCAAATACGAGCAGACTCCAAGCAGCAGAGAAAGAGTATCTTCCGGATGGAGCGAGGAGTCATGAGCGTGTGTTAACCACAACACGAAGAAAGCAAAAGGAAATAAAAGAGATGCAGGGCAAAGGCGGAAAAAGGGTAGCCCGACTGAAGAAAGAATAGGAGAAAAGGCCAAAAGCGCAAGGGCGACCTTAAAAGGCCAAGGCAAATACAAAAGGGAAAAGGCGCATTTTAAAATAAAAAGGCGCACCCTAAAATCTTGTAAAAAAGCACCGGGCTCTCACCCGTGCAATTTGTAAATGTAGATGGGCGGTGGAAAGGAAGCTAGGAAGATAGAAGGACAAAGGGAAAAAGGGCCTAGGCTATGGCCGGCCATGTAAAAAGGGGAAAAGGGGATGACCGCCCAAAAGGGATTTAGGGTTTTGTATATAAAGTTGAAAAGTGAATGAGAAGCTCATTCTTGTGTGTGGCCAAAAGTAGCTCTCCTCTTCTTCTTCTTCTTCTTGTTCTTGCTTGCTTGAGCTTGTGCTTGAGAGAGGGAGTGTGAGAGTGTGAGGGAGTGAGTGTGTGAGGGTGAGGGACCGAGGAGGAGAAGCTCTCCATCGTCTCCTCTCTTCTTCTCTTCTCTTCTCTTCTCTTGTCTTGCTCGCGGCAATGGAGCTTGGAGCGTGGAGCTTGAGGATAGAGCTTGCTTGAAGCTTGCACTTGGATCGTGGAGCTACCAGAGTGTGCGGGAGAGGAGGTAACTCGAACGGCATCAAGGTAAGCTCACTACACCCGTAGATATGGATGGCGCGTCGGCTATGTGAGAGGTAGCCATTAGTGCTCGGCTTGGAATGCTTGAAACAATAAGCGGTCCGTGGGTCTTGGTGGTTGAGTGAAAGCTCCCACATTTTGGTTCCATTGCCGGGACCAATGGATTCAAGCCTTGAGCGCTTGCGCGCTTCGAATCGAGCATTGGAGTAGGGTTTTCCCCGAACCGGTGCTTGAGGTAGATAGGTAGGAAGTGAGCGGGTTGAAGAGGGTATTCGATCTCCTTGGCAAGTAGGTTTTTTGCTTCTTGAGATTTATGCTGTGGAATGGAGTAGTGTAGGTATTTATTTTGTGATTTGGATGTATTTAGGATAGGAAAAAACAAAGAAAAAACAAGCAAACAGTAGGGTTCTCTGTTGTTGTATAACAGGTTAAAACAGGGAAACAGGGGACCAGATTCGAGTTCTGGGTGAGATAGGGACAGGGAACTAGCTGTGAGGTTCTGCAGTGCTGGGAAAGGACCTTAAGAGGCCTGGGAGGCCAGGACAGACCTCAGTTCCTTGGTTTGCCTTGTGTGAGAGAGAGAGAGAGAGAGAACTTCTGGTTCACAGGACGAGGAAGCGCTACCCCGATCTCTAGGCGCCGGCGATTCGTGCTGCTCCAGGTGAGTCTGGTGTTTCCCAATAAGTGCTCTAATCAGATCTAGAAAGTCGGTGGGGATTGCGAGCAGCAGACAGTAAGGAGGGGTCAAACGCGCGGGAATCGCGCCCGCCGCCGACGCACTCGGACCAACTCGCAGTGGTCCGATTCCCAGAATCGGACCACCCGAGTTCTGGAGTCGGACCGTCCGATTTCCAGAATCGAACCGCCCGACTGAGAGTGAGTCGGACCAGTCTGGTCCGATTCCCAGAATCAGACTAGCTCGGAATCGGACGTGCCACGTGGCACTCGGACCACTCTGATTCGGACCAACCCGTCCGACTAGGACACTCGGACCACTCGGACTCGGACCACTCGGACCAACCCGTTCGATTTTGAGAATCGGACGCTCGAACCAACCTGTCCGACTCGGACACTTGGACACTCGGATCAATCTATAATCGGACCACTCAGAATCGGACCCGCCAGAATCGGACCACCCTGTTCAATCTGATTCCCAGAATCGGACCACTTTGAAAATCAAACCACTTTTTGATCCGACTCCCAGAATTGGACGTGACCAAAATCGGATCACTAGGCCGATTGGACCAACCAAAAATCGGATGTCCGATTCTGATAATCGGACTCCTGAAAATCGGACATCTGAGAATCGGACAAAAAAGTGTCAAAATCGGACATGTATCTAGAACACAAATTTTGACACATCTAAACCCCAAGATTGACCCCAAAGACCACGTAGAGCTAAAGGCACATCACAGATCCATCACTGGGCTGAAACTTCGAGCACATAGTTCAAAATTTGGATATAAACGGTCCTCCAAATTGCATATGGTGTCTACCCCAAGAGCATAAGAAATCCTAGCGTTGACCAATCTTGCTCATCTAGACCTGAGCCCCCAGCCATGCTAAAGCCTAAGGAAACTCTTAGAACTTTACATGAGATAGCAACCGAGCAAGCCCTCGTTGAACATAGAACTGTCGTAGAATGCTTAACTGAGTTGGAGGCTAAGCTCAAAGTGGTCACGCGTGTCTACGTCCTTGCGGACATGGGCACGATCCCCAAGGAGCAGCTTGGAGATTACTTGACCTTTCCTCTATCATGGGAAGAACAAGAACATCTTAACGGGCACTACGACAGGCTCCTGCATGAACATGTGCGACTCATCCTTGATGAGGAGGCTGACGAACTGCGCCTAACCGTCACATTCAATGAAGTGCTCTGCCGACCGAATCTCGTAGACATAGAGCTACTAAAGCGACTGTTAGCAGGCCAGAGTCAATTTGAGCAGCGTTGGTGCGAAAGCTGCGTTGTAATGGCCGAACTAGGGGCTCGAGTCATGACGGTCTCAGAAGAGCAATTGGCCAAATGGCGGTCTCAAACAGACCCAACCTACGTGGCACCAACTTCCCTTCGAGTGCTCACTGACATTCGGGGTACCGGCTTAGCTGGGACTAGGCTACAGGGCCCTTTGATTGATAAGGTTCTCACTGAGGAGGAGTTACATATTGCCAGTAGACTCGGACAAGGTTCCATGCTACTCGACGTGGCAAAGTATCTATCAGTATTAAGTTAGCTACCACGAATACTAGATGCGTGTGCCACGCTCGGGTACAACCCCGAGTTCTACACTTGGTTCTTATCTTCGTGAAGTGACATGGATTCATGAAGATGTATATAAATAAACACTGATTCTTGTGTCACCTTGTATAAACAATATCAACACATGCAAGCAATGATAGTCAAGCGCAGGCAGAATGTCAAGATTGTGGGAGAGAAGGAAGGAGTCTCGCTTGAAGCTTTCTTGCTTGCACAATGGGGGAAGACACACAAGGGTGGAGGCTGAAAACAGTTTTCCTCTTTTTAGTTGTGTAAGCCAAAAGAACTCAAGTACAAAGAAATAGAAGAACCCTAGATATGGGTCTCAAACCAAACTCAACTAACTAAGGTGGCATACTAACTGAGCCACGAACTAGAGTAGATAAGGATAGCTATCATGTAGCTATTATTCATGGGCGGTGTACCAACCGCGTCTGCAACTGACAAGTCGGTGACATAAATACACAACGGTCACCCTGGCGTATCACGAGTGGAGCTCGATATCTCAACACTCCCCCTCGAGCTCAATCCCAATTCCTGCACACCAAGCAGGTCTCTGAACTTGCGCAGCTTCTCTGTGCCCAATGCCTTCGTGAATATGTCAGCTACCTGATCCTCTGTGTTGACATAAACTAGATCAATAAGACCTAGTAAAACCCTCTCTCGCACATAGTGATAATGCACCTCAATGTGCTTTGTTCTAGCATGATAGACTGGGTTATTTGCCAAGTGTATACTACTCATGTTATCACAATAAATGACAACTGGCCCATCTGTAGACTGATGCATATCATAAAGTAGCTTATGCAACCAAGCTACCTCACATGCAGCCATTGTTGCACCCCTGTACTCAGCCTCTGTGCTCGAAAGGCAACTGTAGGCTGTTTCTTGCTGCTCCAAGTGACTGCAACACTCCCAAAAGAGAACACATATCCACTGGTAGATCGTCTATCAGAAATACTACCAGCCCAATCAGCATCAGTGTATCCATGCAACTGTATCTGAACCCCAGTCTCATAAAATAGTCCATACTGCAATGTGGACTTCACATACCTGAGTATGCGTCTAGCCGCATCCAAATGTGGTTTCCTTGGAGCCTGCATAAACTGACTTACCAATCCAACAGCATAGCTCAAATCTGGCCTGGTAATAGTCATATAAATCAAACTTCCTACTATGCGTCTGTACATAGTAGGGTCTTCTAGAAGCTCACCTGCATCTGTGCTCAGCTTCACATTTTGCTCCAAAGGAACTGAAATAGGCTTACAGCCTGACATCCCATATTTGGACAGCATGTCCAATCCATACTGCCTCTGCAAGAGCTGTATCCCACTTGGTGATCTAATCACCTCAATGCCCAAGAAATAACGCAGCTCTCCCAAATCCTTCATCTCAAACTTCTGCTTCAATAGCATTTTCACATGAAGGATATCTTCATCACTGTCACCTGTCATAATCAAATCATCAACATAAATGACAAGTAGCATAATACCTTTCTCTGTTTTTCTCACATAAAGTGAGAAATTTGCCTTGGAAATCTGAAAGCCAATAGTGACAAGATACTGTCCTATCTTGTCAGACCATGCTCTAGGTGCTTGCTTCAAGCCATACAAAGCTTTCTTCAACCTGCAAACAAACTCAGGATGAACAGCATGCACATAACCTGGTGGCTGCTCCATATAGACCTCTTCTTGCAAATCACCATGCAAGAAGGCATTCTTTACATCCATCTGATGTAAAGACCATCCCTTTGATGCAGCCATAGCAATGACTGCTCTTACGGTTGCCATTCTTGCAACCGGACTGAATGTTTCTTGATAGTCAATGCCATATGTTTGTGCATACCCCTTGACTACTAATCTTGCCTTGTATCTGTTCACAGAACCATCTGCATTGTGCTTCACCTTATAAACCCACTTACAGCCAATTGCATTTTTACCTTTAGGTAAAGGTACCAATTCCCATGTAGTATTTGCTTCCAAGGCATCCATTTCTTCATCCATGGCTTTCTCCCATTTTTCTTTTCCCATGGCTTGCTCAAAAGAAGTGGGTTGTGGTTCCTGTATCACTTTGACCATATATGCATAGTGAATGGCTGTAAATCCATCATATTTCAGCCTATCCACAGGATACCTAGCTCTCGTAGACCTGCGCAAAGTAGGTTCACTCCCAAGTGCTCTCAAAACATCCCTGGTCTTCCTTACTCCAGGTGTAACAATAGAAGGAATACCCAACTCATCATCAATGCTCTGTTCTGAGCCACTAGATTCACCATCCACATAAGAGTGACCTGCATTCACATCAAACATGGGCTGATCAACCTTCTCTTTTCCTTTTCGTGATACCTACATACCACTATCTGCATTGCTTTGAGAAGATTCTCCTGATCTCAATCTGCCTGTCCACGGCGAAGAATGTGAACCACTGCTAGAGGACGCTCCAGGTCCACTAATATTTTGTGACTGTTGCTGTGAATTCTGTGCAGCATTACCATTTTGTGCATCTACATCATCAATCACATTTACTGGTTTATACCAGCTACTCATCTCATCAAAAACAACATCTCTGCTCACTGTAAACTTACGAGTAGAAGGGTTATAGCATCTATACCCTTTTTGCTGCAGAGAGTAACCAATAAAGATGCACTTCTCAGCTTTTGGATCCAACTTGGATCTCAACTCATCTGGCACATGTACATAGGCAATGCAACCAAAAATTTTCAAATGAGAAATATCTGGTTTCCTACCAGTATACCTCTCCTCTGGAGTCATTCCATGTATTGCTGCAGTGGGAGTCCTGTTCATTATGTAGACTGCTGTAGCAACTGCTTCAGCCCAATAAAAATCTGGCAAGTCTTTTTCATTAAGCATGGCACGAGATACCTCTCCAATATGCCTGTTTTTCCTTTCTGCAATTCCATTTTGTTGTGGGGTATAACTGCATGAATATTGCTGCTTTATGCCATGCTCCTGCAGGAACCTTGCAAACTCATTTGAGAGGTACTCTCCCCCTCCATCTGACCTTAGGCATTTTATTTGCAAACCTGTTTCTTTTTCAACCATAGCTTTAAGGATTTTGAAATGCCCAAAAACTTCACTTTTCTTTTTCATAAAATACACCCAAACTTTTCTGCTATAGTCATCAATAAAAGTGACAAAATAATGACAGCCTCCAAGAGATGCAGCTTTAGTAGTCCACACATCAGAGTGGATTAATTCCAATGGCTTCTCACTCTCTTGAACATGTCTAGGAAATGGTCTCCTTGCCTGTTTTCCAAACTGACAGGCTTCACATACCTTATGCATTTCTGCAACCTTGAATTTTGGCAATCCTGCAACAATATTTTGGGCCTGCATTGATTTAAGTCGCTGTACATTAACATGACCAATGCGTTTATGCCATATATCAATATCTGCAACTACACCGGTCCCATGTGCAAACATTGCTGCACTCAATTCAGACATGTCTGCATCCAACGTAAACATTCTGCCCTTCTTCTTTCCTTTTGCTATCAAGCGACCTTTATTTTTCATATCCTCAACAAAGCATCCATGAGGATTAAATCTGACCTGCAAGCCCTGCTCAACCATTTGACCGACAGAAACCAGATTCTTGGTGATATTCGGGACATGAAATACATCAGATAGGTATTTCTTTTTCCCATCCTGCATAGACAAGGGAATTTTTCCAATCTGCACAATAGGATGTGCAGTATCATCACCAGTCTCCACAAATCCTGGTTTTTCCATTTTCCTTGCATCCTCCATCCATTCTGCATGACCTGCCATGTGGTTTGATGCACCTGAGTCAACATACCATACATCGTTGCTTTCTTCTGCACTTGTCACATAATTGTTCATGTGCTGCACCATGAACAAATGCTCATTTCTGTCATCACCCTGTCTACTAGAAGATGCATAATTCCCTTGTTGCAGTTTTCCATTCATGATGTCATTCTGCTTTTTATAGCAGTCTTTAGCCATATGACCCATTTTACCACAGTAGTAGCATTCAACATTACTATTTGCATTTTGGCCTCTTTGCCATCCACCACGACCTCTTTGGCTCCCCCTGCCTCTAGAGTTACCACGTCCTCCTCCATAGGACTGGTTTTCTTGAGTTTGCTGCATATTTTGATTTCTGCCACGGCCTCCAAATCGGCCTCCTCTACCTCTGCCTCTATCTCTTCCAGCATTTGAGTAGAAGACAGCTTCTTTTGAAGTTCCTCCTGAAGAAGATGCACCACCATTTCTCTGCTCCTCAGAAATTAGAAGAGCAATCAACTCCTCAAAATCAGGAAATCTTTCACGAACTGAAATGGATGTCCGAAACTGTGCATAATCCTTTCCTAGACCATTCAAGGTCACAGAAACTAAATCATCATCTTCCACTGGTGACCCAATGGAAGCAAGTGCATCTGCAATCTTCTTCACCTTCATGTGGTAGTTGTTGATGCTCATATTTTCTCTTTGCACATTGTGCAACTCTTGCTTGAGCTGCATTTTCCTGGCTTGCGTATTTGTGCTATACATTTTTGACAAAGTATCCCACGCCTCCTTTGGCGTACTTGCATCCTGAATATGCACAATCATAGAGTCTGAAATGCTGATAGACAGCCAAGACATAACTTTCCTGGCTCTCTCATGCCATGCTTTAAATGCCTGCATTTGCTGTTGATTGGGAACATCAGGAAGAACTGGTTCTTCTTCATTTCCTACAACAAATTCCCAATATCCTTTTCCCATAAGGAAATTCGTCATTCTAAACTTCCATGCTTGGAAGTTGTTCTTGTCAAGCTTTTCAGTGACAATCTGTGAGAGAGAATCAGATGCCATTACAGAATACTGCAAAAAGTTCTGTCACTGCAAAGAACACAGCTTCAGCCTCACAAGGGCAAATCTGAAAAACTGGCGAAAGTGGTATTTGACCACACAGTCACTTCCTAGTGACGATTTTGCATAAACAGGAACCAAGGATGATTCTGTAACTCCCAATGTCTCTGCACATAAGCATACGATGCAATTTCTACAGTAACTTTTCACCGACTTGTAGAACAGTGGCTGCACAGCATAAAACTGGGCTTCTTCTTGAGTGCGTGCAGAAAACTTTCGCCTCCAAAACAGGCCCTGAAATGGCCTCAAATAAAAAAAACAAGAACGCCAGGGCTAAAGCCCTTTCCCGCAGTATATACTGCCCTCTTGCTTCACCGCGAAGGGCATCTCAACCTGAGACAATGCACTCCTGCACTTTTCGGCTGTGCTACCTGCAGAGATCTGCCCCCAAAACAGAAAATGAAAGCAACACTGCTCCTCTTACCAGAACACCGCGAGCTTGGCTTGCTTTCTTGAGCTCCTTACCATGAACAAGGCTCTGATACCATGTCAAGATTGTGGGAGAGAAGGAAGGAGTCTCGCTTGAAGCTTTCTTGCTTGCACAATGGGGGAAGACACACAAGGGTGGAGGCTGAAAATAGTTTTCCTCTTTTTAGTTGTGTAAGCCAAAAGAACTTAAGTACAAAGAAATAGAAGAACCCTAGATATGGGTCTCAAACCAAACTCAACTAACTAAGGTGGCATACTAACTGAGCCATGAACTAGAGTAGATAAGGATAGCTATCATGTAGCTATTATTCATGGGCGGTGTACCAACCGCGTCTGCAACTGACAAGTCGGTGACATAAATACACAACGGTCACCCTGGCGTATCACGAGTGGAGCTCAATATCTCAACACAGAAGAGTTGGGTCTGACAGGCTAAGCTCCTCAAGTCCTCTTCTCATCACACATTTAAAAGCTGTGTGACCATTCCCACCCCCAAGTGAAGGGCATGCAACCCACATTACCGCCATAAGAGGCCTTGACCAACAACACTGATGTTGTAGATAGGGTGCAGTCCCTTTCTATACACCTTCTCCCCGTTTTGGTCTACCCTTCCGAGGATGTGCCCTATCCCACTCCATGACAACCAGACCACGCGACTTAGCATAAACTAATATCCACTAATAACTGGGGGCAACGCGAACATCAGCACGGGGGCCATTCCTCTACAACAAACACCGCATGCCTCACCCCTTCCCTCCTTGTCATATGCGCTTCATAAACCACAGTAAAATCCCTTCCGTGCAAACAATTGTATCCTGTATCAAGGCCTAAACCCTTGGATTGCGTCTTGCAGGTTTCCTTTTGCAACGGAACGCATGGAGAATCATGGGGATCTAGCATGCAAAGACGCTCTTCGGCAGAAGGCGGGAGCATGTGGCACGCGCCCCTCCACCGGAGCGCTATGTGCCCACCATCAAGAGGCATGCCAAGAAGCGAGGCCCTAAGCGACATTGCCCAGGGCGAAGGCCGAAGAATCCTCGAGTCAAGAAAGTCGAGACTCGAAATGCGCAACAGGTGTGGCAACACTAGTGGTACGCACTCCTAGCTCCCGCTCGGGCCCCAGATGCTCAAAGGCAGAAAGGGCAGCTCGGGAAAGAGAAGAATTTAATGAATTATTTAAAGATATTCTGGAGACGGTAGCGGGCCGGGATTACACCATTCATGTCCCGGGCGACATGTTCCCTGCTCACCCCCGTGGGAGCCCCACACCAGTAGAGCCCCAATCACCTAGCCATCCAGACTCACCCCGCCTCGTACAGATCGAGTAGCCCATAATGCATGAAGGGCTTATCACATGATAACTGGCTAGGACTTTTTGTTTTTAAATGGTTAAGTGTTCCCGACTTGTTAAGTGTTGACATGTTCCTGACTTGTATGAACTTCTCATATCTGCGTTTAATATATGCTACGCCTTTAGCAAAAGAAAAAGCTAATCAAGCGCAAGTGATAAAATATCTAAGTCAACACCATAGAATTTCGATAAGTGATGTCTCCTTGCATTGCACTGGTTTATTATAGTTGTGGCATATACAATGCATATACTCTCATGATGTGACAAGTGGATACAGGATGAGACAGATCTTTGGGCGAAAGTGTTCAATGCCCGATCACAGCAAGACCATCGATCCTCCAAGGAGATGCGGCAAAGCCACGCTGCCGAAATCACGAATCACCCTTGCCAACCACCCACATTGCATGGCCCAAAAAACATTCCTGGGTCACGCCCCCTTCCCGGGTCAAGCTCTATAGTTGGCTCACGGCAAGCGTTACCTCAATTGTACCCACATCGCATGTGCTGCAAGGAGGGTTGCAATATCTCAAGTGTATCTCCCCCTTTTGCCAACTGCTTCTCTAACAACGAGGCTAGGGCACCATCATCATTGTACTAATCATTTTTTGAGCCTTCAAAGCTTGACATTTTCCAACCCATTGAAAGGCTGATAGCCTCAACATATTGTAATGGTTGTACTCAGGCAAAAAAAAAAAGAAAAGAAAAGAAAAGAAAAGAAAAGAAGAAAAGAAAAGAAAAAGAAATGAATGGAAAGATGGAAGTGTCCAACCTGGTGGCCTGGATGCAATACTTCATCAGCAAGGAAATGGCCCAAGGAAAAAGCACGGAAACTATGACCACTGGACCAAAAAGGCCAGCTGCAGATGCTGAATCAAGGCAGGATCAAAAGCGCCCGTGCATGGAGGCCTCAACCACCCCCACCCACACAACAATGATGCCAGCAGTCAGTTAGACGAATACATTGCTGAGCTGCTCTCCCAACTGGAGAGAGTGAAGGAGGAAAAAAGGATGGCTGTCGCTGAGTTGATGACAGAAAAAGGGTCAATGGTGGCTTTCCCATTGGAAAAAACCCGCATCATCGCCATGCAGCAATGCCAAATATTCGAACTCAAGCAAGAGTTGAAAGCCAAAGAGGATAGGGAAGAAAGTTACAAGCAGCAGCTGGAGGACGAGAATCAGGAACTCGTGCAGATGTGGCGGGAGTACAAGCTCCTCCTGATGCAATATAAGGAATTGGAGTCAAAGTATAAGGAACTGGAGTCAAAGACTGCCACCATTGAGTAGGTGATGGAGGAGCTGAACGCCAAGGAAGAGGAGAGGAGCCAAGAGAGGGAGCAACAACGAAAGGAGATCGAGTCTATGACCGATCAGCTACGTCTCGGGAAGAAAGAACAAGACAACATGAGCAAAGAGCTTAGGGCCCAGGAGCAGAAGCTCGTAACCCTAGCTCAAAAGCAGGGGGAGAGCATGGAAGGAATGAGCAAAAGGGCCGAGGAATGGGCTACGCAGAACAAGGCACGGGTAAAGGCACTGGCGTGGCGCCTTGCCTTGGTGGAGAAGGAAAAAATCTTGGCAGAAAGCAAAGCGGACGCCACTCAGACAGCCTTCATTGCCCAACAACAAGCCTTCCTCAATACGCTGCTGGATACAACTCAACCAGAGGGAATGGAGCCATTGGAGGTAGTGAAGAAGAAATTAAGCATCGCACGCAGAGCCCTGGGCCTAGAGGAGTAGCGAAAGTATCAACTACTGGCCGACCTAACCCCCCAGGAGGCAGATGCCCTCGGCTTTGAAGAAAGAGCAGTACAAGAAAACCGGCAGGGGGAGGAAGTCGAATTCAAAATCGACATGAACAGGTTTTAGAGAAGATGTAATCCCGAAGCCCCCCTCATCGCACGAACAAGATCAGCAATAACTCGACCCGCCCTTGGATAGACAGGCCATCCTCAAGGAGCGGCATAAAAAGATGGTGGAAGAGGCCAGAAAACGATTGCAGGCCAAACCAATCGTACAACCATCCGCTCCCCTCCCACCATGCCCCGAAGACCTACCAATGCAATTCCACGTAGAACTAGTGGTTTGGGAACGGCAAGAAATGGAAAAGGACCCTTTCTCCTTCAGTTTCCTTATGCCTGATAGCTTGAGAAGGGTGCTGCCGATCAAGGCGATGGAGGAGGTGATCGCGGCTGGCAGCCGACTAGGCCAAAGATGGATGGAGGACAGGGCAAGAACCCCCACTTTGCGGGGCACGGAAGAGGCTGAATTCTGGCAAGACAAAATATACGAAGTGCCACACACGGTAAGGGGCTACGATTGCCAACCCCTCTGGAGGAGGCGAATATGTAATACCAACATTCTCGCCTGGATGGCTTTTTGTAATACCCTACCCTATGAGTAGAACGACCCCATGTTTATGGCGTATCCC
The DNA here is from genome assembly GCF_053477565.2 of Lygodium microphyllum. NCBI lineage: Eukaryota > Viridiplantae > Streptophyta > Polypodiopsida > Schizaeales > Lygodiaceae > Lygodium > Lygodium microphyllum. The sequence continues at coordinate 23,507,551 of NC_141145.1, forward strand.
CGTAGGGTAGGCATGGATTTTGTCGCTACCCTCCATGGGAGGCATGACTTTCTCGTCATCTACAATGCCAATGCCACTTCCTTTGAGGACGCTCTACTTTTTGATCTAGGAAGCCTGCCCGCCTCCATGACACGTTTCCTCGCTGAGTTCTCCTCCTGCCCAGATCCCACATTCATAACCACTTGTAATTACCTTAGGCTCCTTAAACTCCTACTTAAGCAAGATCCGACACCGCAAGAAAGCGGCTTGCCTCCCCTCTTTTTTGATCCTAATGCTATTGATAGTTGCGCTATGACCCGCTTAATGATGAGGACTAGCCTACTACCTTCATTTTGCCTAGCGCTTCTAGAGGATATGAGCGACAACCAATTCACTAGGTGCAATCACCCCTTCCTATCCACCACCTCTCTCCATGTCTGCATGAACCTGAAAGGGTACATGCAGAGCCACCAATTTTTACGCAAATCCATCCGCCCACCCTTCCCCCCTCATTTCGACGATGAGAACTAGACTTGGCTGTCTTGCTCCTCATGTAATACTATCCCGAAATGTATCCAAAAAAAAAAAAGGGACGATCACTGCACCTAGGGGTCCTTAAGTTAGGCGTGTCCAGTCACCTTGGTCGGCTGGCTCCTCGCTCCTAACCCCCTAGCCCTTTTTGATCCCCCACGTCACGCTTAGGGCACATCAACGACAGGACACACCTAGGGAGGTAACACCCACCTATGGTTCGACTTGTCACCCTAAGCCATTGGCACCACACCCCCTTGGCACAAATGGGGTCCTCAAGTGTGGGACATCACCCAAGTTCACCTGTGGTTAGACCCACTTCCCCATTTCACTAGCACGAGCACATTGCACCAATACGTTGAGGACAGCACCCCCCCTTGGTAAAGCACCGCACCTTCTTCTTCAGGTACACCACAAACGACGAACCTCGTTCTTGAGCTTCCACAAGCACCCGAGTCTACATGTGGCCGTCACCCTTACACCAATGCCAAAGTGCCATGGGACTGACACTCGTCTAGGAGGGGGGTAATGTTAACCCCAAGTCAAGATGGTGAAAAATGGAGGGAAAGCAAAGGAAGATGGAGAAATAGCAAAGACACGCAAGTGGCCTCTAAAGATGAACCGGGGCAAAAAGTGCAACCTTAAAAGAAAAGGCGCCTCAAAAAACTCGGAAAATCCTTGTAAAAGAGCGCTAGGCTCCCTCCTTTGCCCATTGTAAAATATTAGACGGGTGTAGGCTAGAGGCACGGGGCTAAAATAGGAAAATGGAAAAAGGACCTTGCCACAATGGCCGGTCATGTAAAAAAGGGATGGGTGCCCATGGGAATTTAGGGTTTGCATATATAAAGTTCAAAAAGTGATCAATAAGAGATCATTCTTTGGTGTGTGGCAAAAGGAGTCTTCTTCTTCTTCTCTCCTTCTCACCTTCTTGCTTGTGTGTGCTCTTGGGAGAGGGAGTGTGAGAAAGTGAGGGAGTGAGTGTGTGTGAGAGTGAGGGATCAAGAGGGTGAAGCTCTTCACCATCTCCTCTTCTTCTTCTTCTCTTCCCTCACTCATGTGTGACATACCAGACTTCTTATGCGTAGACCTAGTCTACCTACCATAAAGACAATGATCACAAGAATCAAAAAGAGAATAGTCAAGGTGCAGTAAGTACTGCAAATCAGAAAGCATTTTCATTCCCTTAATGGACATGTGTCCCAAACGGGCATGCCAAAGAGATACATGAGGTAAAGATCCCATAGACAAAGCATGATCAACTGTAGATCGAGAAACAACTAAGGGGTAGAGGCTGCCATCCTTGGCACCTTTTGCAAGCACAAGTCTGCAACGAGTAATCTTCCATGCAGAGTCTCTAAAAGATACATGATATCTTGCATCATCAAGCTGTCCAACAGACATGAGACTGCATGTCAATGCAAGTACATGATGTACATAATGCATAACAAAACAGCTGCCACACGAAAATTGTAGCCTAACATCACTAGTGCTGACAATCTTAAGAGACCTATCATCACCCAAGCGCATAGAGCCCAAAATAGAACAGTATGAATGGAACCACTCTCAGCAATGTGTCACATGAAATGACGCACCTGAGTCCAAGAGCCAACACTATGCATACATAGAATGTATCTCTGTCATCTGTGAAGCACTAGATGAAGATGCTAAAAGGACATAATCCCCATCACTATCCTTGGGTTGCATAACATTGATCTCTTCAATTTTAACACTTGACTTAGCAGGTACCATGCTGCGATCAGAAGAATTTTCCCGCACTCTCTTTCCCCTTGTCTTTATGCCTTTCATTGCACAATTCATGACACTATGGCCTTTCTTCCCACAATGATGACAAGTTAGCTTTGCATTTCTCCCACGAGAGTTACTGTGCAACTTGCCATGTGACTTGGACCGAGATTTCTGCGAATCTTGTCCAAGGCCATTACCATGGTCATTCTTTGCATTTCCATCATGTCGGTCTCTAATTGTCAAAGCATGAGACACACGAGAGGCATCCAAATTCTTACGATTTATCTCTTCTTACAGAAGAGACAGAAGAGAGCTCTCAACATTAGATAGCTTCAGAGTAGTGGCAGAAGCACATAAGGCAATGATGAATACATCCCAAGACTCATTAAGAGTTCCAAGCAAGAAAAACGGAGTGACATCCTCTTTAAAATCAATGCCCTGCGAAACCAAGTTCTTAAGAATAGCATGAAACTGGCTCAGATGAGTTGACATGGCCACATTCTCTTTCATGCAAAGATCCATAAGCTGTTTCAGCCAACACATTTGACTTGCATGACTTTGCTTGTCATAGAGGTTCTTGATCTTATCCCAAAGCTTCCAAGCACTCTGTGCTTCCTCAACCACATTGTAATGCACCTGTTCAATGAGAGACAAGATGAGAGTGGACCTGCATAACTCATCAAGCTCCATCCATTCCTCATTAGTCATAGTTTCAGGTTGCTCCCCACTCAACCTTAGTGGCTTTATCTGCGATTTTTGTACCAATACTTGCCAAACTTGGCTCTTTCATTAGGCATAATTCATACCATCAAGCTTAGTGATGTTGAAGATAGCATTGTCCGTGGAAGAAGATGCCATACTGCAAGTTGAAACAGTGTGTACATTTCAAAACTGCTTGCTGGAAATTGTAAAAAATGATAAAAAACCCACAAAAACCAAGGCAAAATGGTGAGAAATGAGTATTTAATGATGCTGCCCACCAAATACCATCAAAAGTACATCAAACCAGGATGATTCATCATGAAAAATACATGATAGTTCTTTAGAGATATATGCTTGCTGTAATTGTTGACAGTAGTGTACAATGAGAGGTGACAGTAGGCAAAACCCAATATTTAAAGTCAATAACTGATTGTCAATGCAAAACCAGCATTAAATGGGCATAAATAAGCATGTAATAGTAAAACTGACATGAGCCAATACCCAAGCATGTCAAAAAAAGTCCATCAGTAAAGTTGATACACCCCCAATCAACAGGGCAAAATGTATATATACCATTGCCAAAACCTGGCATAAGTCAGTGTCTGCTTAGTGAATACATAGCCGAATCAGCCCAAGTATATCTACCCGAACCAAGGTATACCAACCATACATCATCCATGAGGAGATCCCGGTCTCAAAGATCCAAAAGCTCAATATGCATAACTCGCACTACTCAATGTTTGATAAGCATACAAAGACACTCACACTAACACAAAAGCCATAAGTGTCAAGCAAATAAGCTCAAACAAAGCATGTAAGAAGACCAGTGATGGAGCATATGAGTAGTCAAGTATCCAATGATAGCATCCAATGTCATGAAGAAAATTCCAATCAATCTTTGACGAGCCCCAAACAAAGCTCCAGTAGCATTCAAGTCCAAACAATGTCACTAGCATGTGTAGGTAACATAAGCATCAAGCATGTATCAATGGGTCATACATAGACCATATGTATAACCTCTATCACAAAGCATGCTAGTGTAGACCAATGTCAAGTAAATGCCAACCAATATGGAGCTAAAAAAAGGCTCAAAATACATTTCAAAACCATCCAAAGCATTTGCCAACCTTCATTTGCATCCCAATAGTCATATGAAACACCTGAGAAGCACTCGTGACCAATAGGCAAAGCATAAAGTGACTAAATAAGCTTCAGCCTTGGAGTGTACAACAGTGATTTATTGTGTAAAACTAAGTATTTCAGGCCATTAAATCAGCTCCAAATGATGGCCAATCAATAGGCATACATTTCCCTAACATTCGTGGACCATTCAGGACCAACCGGGCATCAAATGTCAATGCTATCCAAGCATAAACATAAAGTGATGATGTAACACTGTTTGTGGCTACCTATGGACTATGGAAAATTGTCCTGGATTGAGGTAAATCAGTCCACAAATCAATGCCGATGATAAACCACCAATGCCAAGCATCAAGGGGGTGTTCCCAAGTGCCAAATGAAGTGTTTTCAAGTTGCTAATGAGTGCCAAGGGAGGGTTGAAGTAGAAAAATGAATTTTGTAGGTCTTCAAGCTGGCACAAACAAGGTTAATGTTGGGTATGCTGGTGGTCATTGTGAGGTGCCCGCCCATCGGATTTCCAGGCACTCTTTTAGCGGTCTATCGAGAAACGAATCTAAGCGTCGCTGCCGGCACTCCCAAGGAATGTTCCGAGTTTTGTCGCCTAGGGTTTCCTGAATCCGCCTCGCAACGGAACGTTCACGATCGAACCCACTAGGATCGACCTAAAATTTGGGTTCCTAGTTGTCAAGGTCTCCTGTTAGCATTCTAGCGTCGGGTATTGGACATCCTACTTTACGCAGAGATACCCAACCCGAAGCAGATCTATGCCGCACTTGGTTCAAAGAGAATGGGAAACGAGAGGGATGCGTTGCTCAACCTCTCTGCCCATAGGGCATAGTCCCATTCCGGTCCCCTAAAATAGCATGAATCGGGTTCTAACCTATCGATACCTAAAGGTCGAATGACGATAAAAACTTGTGAGAAGCCTCCCAGTTCTCTGGGACCACCCTGCCATAGGACGGGCCCGTCGGGGGTTCCGCCCACCCGCTTCCCTTAATAGCTTTAGTTTTCTAATTAAGTCCTACCACATTTATGTGTGACACTTAAAATCAGCTTCATTAATTAAGCCTTTTAGGGAACAAGGTTCGTTCGCGTAAATTATAGCACAGACACAAAAACAGAGCAAAGTAGTCTATTGACAAACAAGTTCAAACAAGTTCCTTAACTTATCTTCAAGTTAATCTTTGTCTCCCGCCCATACAAGAGAAATTATGTTTCGCTTCTGTCCAACACAAGTATCCCTTCTGCCCTGCAGAAGTAACTGGTCCAATTCACATGGCACCAAAACTCAATCCTTTATCTAGAATAGGATCTCCCAACATGCCCAGATGTTGGGGGCCACGGAGGTCTTCAATTCCATTCTAGACCTAGCAAGGGGTGTCCAGAGCTCCAACTGACCCACAAGCTGTCTAGGAGCGAAACATCATTCCCGTGGTTGGCCTTTTCACCACTCGACCTTCGGCCCATGAATCGAGTAGTGCCCTCTCGGGTTAATACGCGGTGAGACCATGGAGGTGATCCACCCGTACAATATATCATTCCTTAATTAAATCCTTTAAGAATCAAGCACAAACAAGGCATCCAACCTAATATCATTTTCCAAGAAAACATTCCTTTAATCCCATGGCGACTTGTCATCACAGACCCTTGCCATGCATTTACCATAAATCACAAGCACTTGGAATAATCATCCAAACAACAACTAACAACCAGTTGAATGTAAAAGCATTTAGGATATTGTTTGATCAACCAACAAAACCAATTGCATTCTTTCCAAACAATGCAAGAATAGACGATATAACATTTCCATCGTATATTTGCTCTCTCCCTTGGGATCTAAGAGCAATACCATGCAAACATGTTCTTAACACTTCCTTCCTTCGGCTAGGGCATATGTTAAGGGTTCAAACACTATTCATGATGTAAGTTCTATAGGTCACTTACCTTGATTGATAACCCAACCCTGAATTTGGATTGGCAAAAGTCATCGTTATCCAACGGATCTCAAGGCATCCTAGCTTTAACCCTTATGATCAATTTCTTGTACTAGCTCTTAGTCAAGTCATGAGGTAACTAGAAATTTATCCTCATATATCAAACATGTTATAGGCATAACGTATAAATACTTGATAAGATAAGTGCGAGATGATCTCAAGTAATTAGACTTTAACATGCCTTGCCTTGAGCTAGAATATAATTCTTCTTAATATTTGGGCTCTTAAGCTAAGTACTTTTGAAGTATCTAAACTTTAAGCTAGTATTTTCTATTCGTGATCCTCAATATCATATTCTTTTAGTAATTATGCTATTTATAACCCTTGACTATACTTTAACCTAGCACTTGTATGCACAATCTTTTAATGTCGTTCTTTTGACGACTATGCTATTCATAACGCTTGACTAATTCTTCCTTGTAATTGCTCTACTAGCAAATAAGTCATATGTAACTAGGTGCAATTATCTTCCCTTGATATATGCACTTCACAAACCCCATCTTCCGAGTAAGCGAGATGAATTTATCCTTTCCCATTACCTATACTCGTGCAATAGTATAGGGCCTAACGTATCTCATACGAGAATCAAAGCAAACATCAATCAATTTGAAAATACATTACTTACGACTGGAACCGTAGTTGGATTGACGGTGATGCCTTTGCCCGAAGCCTTGTTGTTGGTTGCAGGATTGTCATCCACACGCGACATTCTTTGCTTGGAGGCCATCGTCCGCAAATAGACTCAAGAGATTAAGAAGGTAGAATAGATTCAAGATGGAAGATCGTAAGAGAAGATGGTTAAGTCGAGGATCGAGATAGAGGGAATTGAGCTAATTCTCTTCCTTGCAGCCTCTCGGGGTGACTATTCTCTCTCTCTCTCTCTCTCTCAAGCTCTCTTTCAAGCTCTTCCTCACAATCTCTTGGAGGGGTATCCTTCTCTCTACCTCTCTCTCGCAGCCTCTCGGTGTCTCCTTATGCTTTCTATGCCTCTCCCATGCCCCATATTTATAGTGAATTAGAGAAGAGGGCTTGTGGTTGAGAAGTGGAGCTCTTTGTGGAGGGGGATCTTGGAAAGATCAGTGATCTGATGCTCCGATCATAAATCTGATGGTTCCATTGGCTCCGAAAGGGGGGTAAAACCCCAAGACGCTTGATTAGAAAGCTCTCAATTCACTCCTTCTTCTTTTCTCTGTTCGAAGTGCTGTCTAGTGCCTGTAAACTGCGGTCGTGGCGGCACGATTTCGCCAGTCACTTTTATAAAATCTTCAAACTAACTAAAATATCACTTGTCTTTTCTTTTAAATGACATCTAGTTCTAAAAATCTCCATATCTTTTTTTTAAAAACGATAATATCTAAAATATCTAAAATATACTAGCTTTGCCCAAAATCTAATATTTTTAGACTATCCAAACTATACACATGAACTTAGTGATTAATATAACTCATAAGTCTCGTTCACGTTGTAATTTACGTGAAGGGTGACTACGGTCCTTGCCAATTTGAGAAAAATATCGAAATTACGACTCTTGATTTTTCTAAATAAAATATTTTAAATTAAATAAAAATTATCAATAATTAATGTTAGTTAGTTTTTACCTTAGTTAGTCTTTAGTTAGTAATCTTACTAACTTATTAATTGACTAACTAACTTACGAACCAACCAACTAACTTTTATTATGCGAAGATATTATAGTCATGTGGCATTAATGGGTGGAAGGGGGGACTCAAGTAGAGCCTAAAGAAGGCCTAGAAAATGTAAGAAGAGAAGGAGAGAGAGAGACATGGAATGAAGCAGAACCAATGAGCCTCATCTCTCATTCATTTTCCTTATTATATCACACTAGGTCTACAAAATTGAAAGATAAGAGTAAGTGTTACTCTAGATCTAACTAACCAATCATCTGACTATAGTTACATTAACCCTACACTGACTTATTCAATGACACACACATGAACAGTTGTATCTAGCTGGAGTCGGTCTCACACACTGACATAAGAGATACAGAAGATACAAGAGCTTGATTTCTAACACTCCCCCTCAAGCTCAAACCATCTACAATACTCGAAGTAGCTACCTAAAATAAATGAACTTATCTTTACCAAGTGGCTTGGTAAAGATGTATGCTACCTAGTCTTCAGTCTTCACATGCATCAGGTCAATCTGTTCTGCTAGTACCATTTCTCTTATGAAATTGTAATGAACTTCAATGTGTTTCGATCTTGCATGATAGACGGGATTGCTTACAAGCATAACACTGCTAAGATTATCACAATACAGCTTCACTTTGTTGTCCAAGTGTATTCCCAAGTCATTCAGTAACTTCTGTAATAACCAAACAGCTTCACAGGTTGCTAACGCCACACCACGGTACTCAGTTTCTATACTAGACAATGCAATTGTAGGCTATTTCTTACTCTACCAACTAATCATGTTGCTGCCCAATCCAAATGCATAGCCACTAGTTGACCTCCTGTCATAGGCACAACCAACCCAATCAACATTAGTATACCCTGTCAAGTCAAGGAGTTTCCCATATGCATAAAATAGCCCATAGTCAATTGTACTCTTTACATACATTTTGCTCTAGAGGTGTATCCATAGCCTTGCAATTAGCCATACCATACTTCTGTAACACGTCATGAGCATACTACTTCTGTAGCATCCATATGCCTTGAGGTGTCGACACTACCTCAATTCCCAAAAAACATTTTAGCTCACCAAGATCTTTGACTTTGAATTCAGCTTGCAAACATGACTTTATTTCAACAATCCCACTTTCATCACCTCCAGCAATAATCAAGTCATCGACATAGACAACCAGAAACACATAGCCGTGATCTATCTTCTTCACAAACAAACTATGATCTGCATCACACAATTTAAACCCATGCTACTGTAAATAGCTGCTAATTCAAGCATTCCAAGCTTTGGGTGCCTGTTTCAGTCCATATAATGCATTTTTCAGCTTGCATACATGTGTTGGAAAATCCGGATGCACATAGCCTTCAGGCTGCTCCATATAAACTTCCTCCTGCAACTCACCATTTAGAAAAGCATTTTTCACATCTATTTGCCATAACTTCCAGCCTTTAGCTGTTGCCAATGCAATGATAGTTCTAACTGTTGTCATCTTTGCCACAGGACTGAAAGTTTTCTCATAATCCAAACCATACTACTGGGCATACCCTTTTGCGACTAGCCTGGCCTTATAGCGTTCCAATGACCCATCTGATTTGCATTTGACCTTGTACACCCATTTGCAGCCAATAGGGATTTTTCCATCACAAAATTGCACCAAATCCCATGTTTCGTTTTTAGCCAAATTTGAATACTCCTCACGCACGCCAGTCTTCATCTGCAATTGCCTCATCAAACTTATGGGTTCCTTAAAAACTATCACCTTCGTCATATAAGCATAATGACGGGCTGAATATCCAACGTAAGTCAACTTGTCAGCTAGCTTCCTGATTCTCTCAGACCTTCGTATCTGTGGCTCACTCTGAGCTTGCCTCTCATGAGGCGGCACATAACGATTCTGCCTTGTTCTTGGTGTCATGATAGACGGAATCCCCAATTCACTGTCCAAGCTATCACTGTTGGACGAATCATAACCTGTAGTAAGTGGTCTTGTACCATCCTCAAACACTTTTTCTTTTCCCTTGTCTGCTCTCCCCCTCACTGACACGTTCGATGTGTCATCTCATAAGGTGTAACATCATGAAATCAGCATAGCTCTAGTTGATTCCATCAGAACCCTGTTTTTCCTCTGTGCAACACCATTTTGCTACAGTGTATAGCTGCAAGTTAACTACCATCTAATCCCATATTTAGCAAGATACATGTCAAAGTAATTTGAGATATATTCTCCACCTCCATCTGATCCTAGACATAAAATTTGACAGCCCAACTCATTTTCAACGTGCTTTTTGAAGTCTTTGAATGCATCAAACACATCATCTTTATGCTTCAGAATGTAAAGCCAAGTGTACATGTTGAAATCATCAATGAAAGATACATAGTAGCGTGCACCTCCAAATGAAGCATTATGCGATAGAACCCAAACATCAAAGTGCACCAACTGTAAGGGTCACGAGCTATTCTTTACATGCCTCATGAATGGAAATTGTGCCTGCTTTCCAAACTGACATGCAAGGTATACATGACCAAAATCGTTGTACTTGAATTTGGGCAATCCAAGAACCACTTCCTTCTGCTGCATAGATTTCAGTTTTTGTACATTGACATGGCCAATCCTTTTGTGCCAAATCTCAATATCTCGAATAGCATTCTCATCATGTGCAAACATGGATGCTTTAAGTTTTGGAATGGTTGCATCCAATGTAAACATCCTACCATCCCTTCTGCCTTTGGTAATTGATTTGCAGCCATTTTTGTATTCTTCAATGAAGCACCCATCTTTATTGAACCTCACCTGAAGATTTTGTTCTGCCATCTAACCCTTAGACAAAAAATTATTGGTTATTGATGGTACATGAGATATATCATGCATGCTTTTCTTCTTGCCATCAGGCATAATCAATAGAACAACTCCTATGTATTAAATGTCATGTTGGGTGTCATCCCCAGTACAAACATAACCACGTGAGCCTGCAACCATTTCATCAAACCACTCTCCATGAGGTGTCATGTGGTTTGAAGCTCCAAAGTCAATGTACCATCTCTCATCTCTATTTTGTCTAGGTGCATTCTTGGACACATGCTGCATGGCAAACAATCTGTCAACCTACTCATCATGAGCATCACTAGAAGATGCATAGTGCCCATGCTATTTTCCCTTTTCCTTCATATCTCCTTGCTTCTTGTAAATCCTTTGCAATGCGCCCATACCTATCGCAGTAATGATAGTCCTTGTCTCTGTTTGATTGATCATTCAATTGCCATGATCCAGATCCACCACCTCTGCCTCAAGTTGATCTCCCCCTGCCTCTAAACCTGCCAGCCGGCCTTGTGTATTTGTGCCATGCCAATTACTTTGCTACTACTGTCCATAAGTGTTTTGAGTATCACCACAACCTCGAAACGAGCCACGGCCTTTTCTGCCTCTGCCATGCTGGCTAGAGTAAAAAACAGTCTCTCTGAGATGCACTAGTACTTATATTCAATCCAAGATTTACCTCCTCATGCAACGACAAAGCAACCAACTCATCCCAGTCAAGGGGTTCAGCTCTAATAGATATAGATGTATCAAATGCTTTGTATTCCTTGCCAAGTCCATTTAAAGTGATAGCAATCATATCATCCTCAGATACTTGTGATCCCATGGTGGCAAGTTGGTCAACTATGGTCTTAACCTTTGTTGTATATGCCTGGATGTTCCTCCCATTCCTAGACATGTTGTTGAACTGCTGTTTTAGCTGAATCTTATGTGCATGTGTCACATTTCCATAGTTCTTCATGAGTATGTCCCATGCATCTTTCAGGGACTCACATCTAGTGATCTATATTACCATAGCAGTGGTTATGCATAATGAAAACCAGTGTAACACCTTGCATGCTCTCTCAATCCATAGCTTATGAGCCCTTTTCTAATCATTGGTTGGGTTCTTCTCAGGCAATTCAGGTTCAGCCTCATCACCTGTACATAGGTCCCAATAACCTTTGCCAACTAAAAAATTATTCATCCTAAATTTCCACAAGGAAAAATTCTTATTATCCAACTTTTCTCCAACGATTTGGGTAATATTCTCAGTGCCCTATGCATTAGCCATGGTGCAGTAGACTATGTCCTCGCCTAACTTCCTGCAAGCCAACAAGTGTCCCTGACTCACTGCAATTCTTGACTGTTTATGATAGTTTTTTGCAACAAATTTACTGTCAAAACTAGGGTATTTTAGCCCTTTAACTGCTCAAAAACATCCACGAACATGTGGTCCCACTTGCAGGTACATTTGTCAATACATATGCTATGTAGTTGCTTTAGGTTTGTAACATGTAGCCTTACTGCCAAGATACATACATGCAGTCCGAACACTGTAAACTGTCAGTGAGCCATCAGCTTATTCAAAGCCAAAACTGAGTCATATGCATGTCATACATGTCCCAAACCTTCATAGACATCTGCTAGTATATGTAGCAATCCAAACATGACTATACGGGCACAAATTAGTGCATAGGCACCAAGTATAAGTGTCAAACCTATTGTTTATAGATTGTAGTCAGTAAATTCTTAGTAAAACCAAGTCTACCTAGCTCCAAAATAGTCTCAAATCATGTCATACATTCACTTTGAAGTGATAGGTTCAATACATGAGCATTCAGGTAACCATAGACATCTTGTCTTCATGAATCCAAGTCATAGATTGCATTTATAGTTAGCAACTAGTCAAGACAATGTCACTGTAGTAATTCCAGCCTTAACCTTCAGTTTTCATGAGCACTCAATGTTCATCTCAATCTCTAGAGCATTCAACAGACATATCCCATGTCATACATATGACAAATGCCAACTAGATGTTATGTAATGCTTCAACAAGATACAATGCCCGTAGCCCACATTCAATGACACTTTTCAACCATTAAAAAGTTTGAGATTTGAATATTTTCAGTATAAAACTTTAGCCCCAATGCATGACATCAAGTACATATGACTTTCCAACATATACCTATGCTCTAATGGTACCCGTGGGCAAGTTTGAGAGCTCCAGACTCATATAAAAAATGCATACGTACTATGAAATGCCAATATACAGCAGGCCACTGTTCATGTTAGATCTACAACCAGTCCTTTCAGCTCATATGCCTTCCAAAGGGGGTTCACCCAAGCTCTATATGATCTCCTTGATTATTTCTAGCAAATGAGATCAGCCCAGACACAAGCATAATTCATGCTAATTAGATTTGGGGTGCAACAGCTTGAAGTTGATGATAATGATGATGATGAGCATTTATATATACTCAATGATGCTCCCCAAAGGCTCCAGACAAGCCTCAAACACTGACATGTACAATGGAGACCCTGATGAACAATGCATACCTTTGAGGAGTAATGGCAATCTATTTTTCTTCAAGGAAAACTTATTCTTCAACTCCTACAAGCCTTCTTGACTTCCTCCTGCTCTAGAGAGCCCATCCTAGCATGGCTCTGATACCATGTAAAAAGAGAAGGAGAGAGAGATAGCCAATGGAGTAGAACCAATGAGCCTTAGCTCTCATTCATTTTCTTCATCATATCACACTAGGTCTACAAAACTAAAAGATAAGAGTAATTGTTACTCTAGATCTATCTAACCAATCATCTAACTATAGTTAAATTAACCCTACACCGACTTATTCAATGACTCACACATCAATAGTTATATCTAGCTGGAGCTCGGTCTCACACACTGACATAAGAGATACGGAAGATACGGGAGCTTGATTTCTAACACACAAAGCTTTGTCAAGCCTAATCAGGCAGCAAGAGACAATATATGAAATGGGGGAGCTCCAATGGTTGGAGCTATGGCTGCTCCTTCCTGTTGTACCCTGCAAAATGAAATGAACACTCAAAAGAATGCTTCAATACCTCTGAAGGAACGCCTTGAGGGTGCCCAAATGGGCCGGGTAGGTGCTCGAGAAGCCGTGAGCTCGAAGGAGTTGGATATGACTGCCAAGAGTGAGAACCAATAGTGTAGGGACTCGAATGAATGTTGAAGGAGTCATGGACCAAGCTCGAATGCTCAATAAACCATGCGCTGATACCAATTGAAAGGTGAGAAGGATCGAAGCTTGCATGGGAGAGCTATGGTGGGAGAGCAAGAGCAAGAGAGAGAGAGAGACTCACAATGTGTAAACTCCAACAATCACAATGTGTGACTGGCCTTCCCTTTATTCATCTATCACTAAAAGAATAAAGAATAAAGTGATGGTGACGGGCGCAAGCCACCTACAATGTGCATGCGCGGGTACTGTCAGTGTAATAATACACGGGCAGCTAGGTGAAGGTGCCTTTACCCCCAACATGTGTTACTAGGATCCAATGTTCACATGAAAAGTAGGGTATAGGAGCCTTCTAGAGGCTCAATAATAAGCAATGGCATGGCCAAAGTAGTCATCATAATCAATGCATACTCAACTTGGTCTAGGATATCCAATGATCAAAGGTCACCATTGTAGTGTATACACTACATGTTTGATCAATAAGACCTTGGTTGCTTTACAACTTCCATGAGCTTTATGAGCTTTGATTACTTTTGTTTGAAGGGGAAATAAGGAGCTTGTGTTGCATTGAGTTCTTTGCTATCTCAACCTATTTGTGGATTTGGGCGTTCCATAAATTGAGCTCGATCTCATGCAATTTGTAATAGTAGCATAGGCTCTTGAGTTCTTTGCTATCTCAACCTATTTGTGGATCTGGGTGTTCCATAAACTGGGCTTGATCTCATGCAATTTGTAATAGTAGCATAGGGTCTCGATGCATAATTAAAAAGGTTCTATTTTGTTCTCACCATAAGAAAAGCATGCAATGAGAGGCAACTAATCTTATGGACACAAAAACCCAAGAGAGATGGGGAAATCCCTAACCCTAAAAAGGTGTATTTAAAGTATGAGAAGGAATAGAATAAGCTATTTATGTGTGTGCAACTTTGTGTACTTCCTTTCTTGCTTTTATTGTGAGAGAGGGAGAGAGTGAGAGTTGAGAGAGTTTCAGAGAGAGTGTGTGTATGTGAGTATGAGGGACCATGTGGGTGAAGACTTCTTTTTTCTTTTGAGCACCCTCTCATCCCTATGCTTATGCTTCTTCCTTGCCCATGTGGGTGAAGCCTTCTTCTTTCTCTTTTGTACCCTCTCATGGCTATGCTCATGCTTCTTCCTTGCATGATAAGGCCATAGACAGTTGAGAATGAGAGAAGCATACTCTTGGACCATGAAGCATTGCAAAGTGCATCCTTTATGCTTGAGGGAAGGCCTATACACAAAATTTGGTATTCATAAGACATGTGAGAGGCTAGGTGAGAGATAGACATCGTGCTTTGTGGTTGAACCTCTTAAATGAATAAGAGGGTGTCCAAAGTCCAGGTGTTGAGCTCCTATAGTGTAGCATTTTGGTTCAATTTCCGAGACTATGAAGTTGCTCGTATGTTTGTATGTTATGGAATAGAAGGGGTGCATACATAATGTACAATTTCATTAGAAATTATTTTCTTCGTTTAGATGAATGTGTAATTTTTTTTCATTGAATGAAACAAGAATTGTAGATGTGATTCAAGGATAACGATTAAGTCATAGAGAGGAATAACTTACATATCTTCTTTTGTATTAATTTATTTTTAAAGAAGGAAAAAAGGTATCATTGTAAGATAAAGAGAATGGGGAAGTTTTATTAATGTCATCATTGTTCCATTTCGTGAGGCACATTCGCATACCTAGAACCATGTAAGGAGAATGGAGGGAAAGAGAACACTGAAGGAGAGAGATATATATAGAGAACTCCCATATGTGCACAAGTGCTTATTTTTATTTTCTTAATTTTATTTACTTAAAAATTAAAATGAAAAAAGGGAAGAGACAAAAGAAAACCCTTAGGGTTGCATTGTCGCTTCATGGTGGCAACCCCCTCCTCTACCCACTGCTTGTGGAGACAATCTGACAGGCTACTCCACAAGGGAGGATTGGAGGGAACAAGGCACCTTGCATTGCCAGTGTACCATATTATTATTCACCAAATACTCTACATCTAGATCTTTGCCCCCATGTGTAATTGTGTGCACTAGTGTACACCCTTGCATGCATGTGTGTGGTTGTGTGTACTCTAGTACCCGGGCACTTGCACTAACACATGCACATTCACTTGTATGCACTCCTCCGTACTTGCACTTGCACATTATACTATGCACACACCCCACTAGTGCACATGAACTTTGTATTCTAGTGTGCATCAAAATCAACTCTTGAATTTGAACTATAACCACTCCATACCCTTGCATGCATATTACACCTTAGGATACACCATAGTGCACTACACACTATAGTATAAAGTGCACATTGTACTATAGTGTGCACCAAAATCGCCTCTTGCATTTGAACTATAGCCACTACACACCTTTCATGCATCTTGTACCTTAGGACAAACTATAGTGCACTACACACTACATTACTGCACTATGCTTAGCCACACTTTCATTATAGCACACTCTAGAACACTTACCTTAGGTCATATTGCACTGGCTTCACCCTGGTGCATATACAAGAGCCCCTTCTTCTCCATTCACAACCCCAACATCTAGCCTATTTGTAAGAGATGACCAAGGGGGAGTAAGGGAGGATGATGAGGCCTTGCCTATGCAGTTGTTGTATTCTACTACACACGCTTGTGTACTTGCACCCATCTAGTGCACTCGTGTGCACATGCACTTGCAAATAGACTTGGCATGCATTGCCACTAGCACATGTATTACCATTGGCATTCCAACTCTTTTCTTTCTTTTTTTCATGAACTTCCATTGACCACGACTCTTGTACCTTCTTCACAATCTTCCACTCTAATGGTTTCAATAGTATATGTTGTGAAGAACACTTTGTCTACTAGCTTCCAATGGGGTTGCTAATTGGACAAACAAGAGATTATTAGTACACCATGCATCCCACACGTCCTGCTATTGAGCATCCATGAACAAATTCCAACTATTTTCCAATTCCAACCCACACGTCTGACCACGACTCCTGCAGCTTCTTCACAATCTTCCATTCGTTGATAATGTCTGGAAACTTCTCAATGAATGCCAAATCTCCCATGGATGACCATTCTCTCTATTTTTACACTTTAGTTTGTTTCCAAATAATTTGCTACCAAGATGCACGTCTCTGTTGCTTCAACAGGGAGAGGAAATAGTCCACCACATAGAGCCTGCATCATGATGGTAATATGTTTCTGCCATTGTGGGATGAACTTCTTGTATAAAGTGGCTTTGGAAATGATGATCTCCAATTCTTCAGTGGTAGAAGGAACTTTGTAAGCATCCATTGAATTCTTCTGTTCTTAGCAATGCCATTTCCTTCATTTTTAGCCTCTTCTGATGCTTTTTGATGGCAATCTTCCTTGGATGCACACAAAAAACATGGAACCCCAAGAGAGACACCAAGGAAATGGGGTTTCTACTGCAAGAAAATCTATCTTGTACTATCAACAACCATCTTTTTCATATTTGATATGTCCACAACAAGGAAAAGAACACCAGGAACAATAAATCTTCATGCAGCTTCATAGAAACAATTCTCCCAATGGATTTATCTTTAACAAAATCCATCATTCTCTTCATATTATTCATAGAATTCATTGATAGACATGGAAAACACAAAATCATACTCCACTTTTAATGGAAAGATATCACATATGATTCATCTTCAAAGTTTTCATAGCTTTCTCTCACAATCTCTCATATGTAGATACATTGTCTTTCATAGATTTGGCTATCTTTCACTCACTCACACACACACTCTCTCAATATTACATCATATCCTCACTAAAATACTCAATAATCACTCACAATAACCCTTCTTTGGTCATGAATACCCCTCCCAAGATGTATGTCTGATATGAAAGGTCACCAGAGCCACTACAGTGACTCTTCGTAGCTCACTATTGTCACTTCACTCCAGTCTTCTCTTAAGTCTTTAGTAGCTACTTCCTCCACTTCTTTGAGCTCTTTTAAACTTTCATTCATCTCTTTCAAAGGCTGAAAAACTTTCCCATACTACATCTCATCCAACAAAACACATACAGAGGTATACAGAGGAGTTACATAAGCTCTACAGAAGCTCAACAGAACATAACGGAACCTCATATCTCTACTGAAAAACATCATGAGCTTATCAAAACCATTCCACCATATAAAAAAAACTCTCAAACCACTTCCAAACCAATCAATCATCATGTAAAGTCAACCATTCAACCCTCAAAAACAACAAAAAGCAACCAAAAAACACAAGTTATTTCAGCATTCAACACTTCTTGGATGCATCTAACTTCTTAATTGCAATTGGATTCTTGGTTATAATTGGCTTCTTAGCTACAATAGCTAGATTTTTGAGTATAATTGTCTTCTTACCTTCAGTTGGCTTCTTAATTTTCCTAGCCTTTTAGATGTAGCTATCTTCTTAGATATAGTTGGCTTCTTGGACGTAGTGGTTACCTCCTTAGCTATAGTCTCTCTTTCAATTCCTAGGGAATCTAGATCTAGAGAACATATTGCTTGAGTCCTTATCATTCAAACATGTTCTTATTTATAGGAAATTTCAATAAACTATAAAAATAAGTGCAAAGATGTAAGAGAAGTTGAAAAGATCTTTTCATATGGGAAACCAACTAGTGAATCACTTACAATTATTCCCTTATCTTCAAGTAGGAACATTGCGTCCAAAAATCTCCAAGAATTTGCAATTACCCTCCATCCACATAAGGAGGTGTTTAGTTGGTTTGGGACTTGGATACTATAGAAAAAATCATCTTTATTTCTTTTCAATGCTAAAACCTTGTCCTCAATATAGTAACAAATACTTTCTTTGAAAATATATTGAATATTTTAAGATAAATCACTTGAAAGATGTTGGAAATACTTCATAATCTCACATAAATTTATATGTACATTCCCATATTCTCAAGGAAACCATGGAGAGAATTAATTAGACATATTTCCTTGCACCTTAGGTCTAGGATAACACTATTCCAATGTGATATATATGCATTCAAGTACAAAGGTAAGTAAGATGCTCCATATTAGTATCCAATTCTAACCTCATGGCGAAGCATTGTAAGAATAAGTACTTGCCTCATGATAAGGAAATATGAAAAATTTGGGCTTCATGAGGGTTTAATTTCTACAAATAAAAAATCTAAACTATTTGCATTTCCCTTTGTTGAGACAAGAGGATCAACTACAAATACCTTTCTGACCTTGTCTGATGTGAAAGTGTAAGCATCGAACACCTTCAAACAAGTATCAAAATTATATGAGATAGAAATAAAAATTTGTATAATATGATTAAAGCATATAGCATGTTTATCTATAAAACACCCTCAACTTGAGGAATCCCCATTCAAAAGCAACAATAGCACAATAGATGCAAAAAAGGGACCTAGACCCTACGATGCTATAAAAAATGCCTAATATCTGCCAAAAGGTCTAGGTTGCTTTCTTGCTCTCTTATGTGTGCACAATGCACTTGAACAAGGTTAATACAACATCTGGAACATCTAAGGAATGATGGCAACTTAAATTTTTCTTTAAGAGTGTTCCCCAAAAATTACTCTATTAGTGATTTTATGTAAATGAACATAATGAAAAATTAGCACATCTTAGCAATATCAGAATGGTTATATAATTGATCTTCTTGTCCTTTCTATGAAGGAAGATGGTGTTCTTAGGGGAAATAGCCAGCTATTGTGAGTTTTGGACTCCAGCATCCACCCCTTACCCACCTTGGCATCTCATTGAGCCTCCTTTCATTCTCTTTCTCTAAGTACACTAGCATGTTGAAAATGTTTTCTTCCACACTTTCTCTCTCATCTCTAATCTTCTTGTCATCCCCCTCCTACATAGCCTTTTGTTTTCCCTTCTCAACCTCCTTCTCTTTACACTTTTTAGCATTGTCTATACTTTTTCTTTCAATCAACTATTCAATATGTGGAAATATACCTCCATGGATGCCTTGGACTCTTTTGGCCTTCTTGTAGGAGGAATATTTGGAATCTCATAGGCCTTTTTGTCAATTGTGTGTATAGGGATAAGCAACTTGTCAAACTTGTACCTTATCATATTTGTAGTGTGCATGCCCTTGTTCATCATTGTAAACCTATGGGCATGGGTAGCACACACATAGTTGTGCTAGAGGAAGTCAACTAAGAAGTCTTCATCTCACTTTTGAAGGCAAGCCAAAGTAATATTTTGCCAAATGATATTTGGACAATACCTATCATAAATATCTTTGACAAGCCTTAAGAAAGGAGCTTTCGGAATCATGTTGTCAAAAGTATTTTGAGAGATTTTGATTTTTGTAAGTAAATATTGGTGTACTTGCTCACCCTCTTCTTCAATGACTTCTATCCTTTTTCTTTTGTAGATCTAGACAATAATGCATGGGAAAAGGTCCCTTGCTTGCACTTGCAAAAGTTCCAAGCTTATGAAAACTTGCCCATTGAAGGCACAATGCCTGAGCCTAGAGCATCTATGTCAATGGTTCTTTTTCCTTGAGCCTCTTCTACATGTGATTCATCTCTTGTAGCCTCCTTATCATGTGTTGTATGGTCAATTGATGCCTGTGGATGTTTGGTGTCTTCTTGATTGATGGGTGTCCTCTCTACCGCTTGGGTCTCTTGAGGATATTCTCTCTAGTTAGGGCTTGTCTCTTCTTGATCATTAGGTGCCCTCTAACTAGTACTATCATGTGGATTTTCTCTCTCATTAAGGTTTGCATCATCCTAATTTTCAAATTCCTTCATGGCTATGAAGTAGCACCTTGGGAACCTGATTGGCTATGAACAAGGACCTTGGAACCTTCTTGGTTGTTAACTTCACTCTTACCCTTGGAATTAGTCTATCCCTTGGGGGAAAAAAAATAAGGGAGGAAATCTCATAGTAGAAAAACTAAGTATCAATGTGAAAGGGATGAGAGGATTGAAAGACCATGCACGAGCTATGGTGGAGAGCAAGAGCAAGAAAAGAGAGAGAGAGAGAGACAAATGGGAACCCCAATAGTCACAATGTGTGACCGGGCCTTCCTTTTATTCACTAGTCACTGAAAGAATAAAGAATAAGTGTGACGGTGACGGGCGCCCGCCACCTGCAGTGTGCAGTGGCGGGTACTGTCAGTGTAGTAATACACGGGGTGGCACGGTGGAGGCGCCTTTACCCCAACAACCTCCCACTTAAAGGCGAATCTGCCCCAGTGAGAGAGAAAAGAAAAGAAAAGACAATACAAATGTACATAGGTACAAGGGACGAGGAAAGGCAACATCTCATCCAATGCCCATCAATCTCCTAAGGAAGGCAAAGTGCTCAGTAGTGAGGCTTTTCGTGAGTAGATCTGCAGGATTGATGTCAGTGATGGAGATCTTGACAAAGTCAACAGACCTGTCTTCCACGACACCCTGAATAAAGTGATATCTCACCTCAATATGTTTCGTCTTCGCATAGAAGACCGGATTCTTAGCCAACTGAATGGCACTCATAGAATCCGAATGCAGTGTAGGAACATCATCAATCCCAAGGTCAGAAACAAGATGACCTAGCCAGATAGCCTCCTTGCAAGCCTCAGTGATTGCAACATACTTGGCCTTAGTGGTAGACAAAGCCGTACACTTCTGCACCCTGGACATCCAAGAAACAGCCCCTCCAGCATAAGTGAACACATAGCCAGAAGTGGACTTCCTACTATTTGCATGTCCTGCATAGTCGGAGTCAGTGTAACCCAAGACCCCTGTATCCTGGCTGCCATAGCATATAGACATATTTGCAGTGCCCTTTAGGTACCTCATGATACCTTTCATGGCATCCCAATGCTTCTTGCCAGGTGTAGCCATATAACGCACCACAACACCAACTGCATGCGCAATATCTGGACAAGTGGCTATCATGGCATACATGAGACTGCCCACTATTGATGCATAAGGGATCTTGGCCATCTCGGCCCTTTACTCATCTGTCTGCGGACGATCGACCTGTGAAACCTTCACATGAGAAGGCAAAGGATAGCCCGCAGGCTTTATGTCCTGTATGCGGAAGTGCTCAAGGACTTTATGGATGTACTCCCACTGTGAGAGATACAAAAGCCCCTGATGCCTATCACGCTTAATGAGCATCCCAAGAATATGTGAAGCATGTCCCATATCCTTCATCTCAAAGTTCTTCTTGAGCTGAGCTTTCAGAGCATCAAGCTTTGCATGAGCTTTCCCTACTATCAGCATGTCATCAACATAGAGAACCAAAATCAATAAACTGCCATCACAGGCTTTCTTCATGTAAAGACACGGATCCATAGCACTCATGCTGTAGCCCTGTGACTACATAAAGGCATCAAACTTATGATACCATTCCCTAGGTGCCTGCTTCAAGCCATAAAGACTCTTCTTCAATTTGCATACTAGGTGCTCCCTGCCATGTTCTGCAAAGCCCTTAGGCTGCCATATAGATCTCGTCATGCAAATCCCCATGCAAGAATGCAGTCTTAACATCCATTTGATAAAGATCCAAGTCAAGTTGCGCGACCAAGGACAAGACCAAGCGTAGGGTAGTCATCTTGACGATAGGAGAGAAGACCTCATCAAAGTCAACTCCATGCTCCTGCTTAAAACCCTTAGCTACAAGTCTAGCCTTATAGGCTGGCTTGGGGTGCCCAGGGGTACTTTTCAGCTTGTACACCCATTTGCATGGCAAAGCCTTTTTGGCTTTAGGCAAGGCAACAAGATCCCAAGTCATATTCCTATGCAAGGAGTCCATCTCAGACTGCATAGCCCTCTCCCAGGAGTGACTGTCACCCCTGTACATAGCCTCATCATAGGTGAGAGGCTCTCCTGCATCCGTAAACAAGACATACTGCATAGAGGGCTCATAGCGATCAAGTGGATGTCTATCTCTAGTAGACCGTCTCACCGCAGGCTCTACTACCTGCCCAACTGCCTATCCAACACCCTGGCCCTGTGTAGGAACTACTGCAGGATGTACTATTGGCTGTGCTGGAGCCCGAGGCTCCTCCTGAAAGATCACTCTGTGGATCTCAACCACCTTCTTAGGCTGCTTATGCATTTTGTGTTCATGGAAAACTACATCATGGCTGCGTAGTATTTTTCGCGCTTGCGGATCCCATAGGCGATAGCCCATCTTTCTTGAATCACCATAGCCAAGAAAGATGCATTTAATGCTCTTTGGATCCAACTTACTCCTCTTGTCCTTGGGCACATGGCAAAATGCCTCACATCCAAAGACACGGAGATGCGCATAAGAGGGTGGCTTACTAGCCCAAACTTCCTCTGCAACCTGGAAATTCAAACCACTAGAAGGCAATTGGTTTATGACATGCACTGCCGTACTAACTACCTCAGCCCAAAAGCTATGTGGTAGGCCTGCATGGCTAAGCATAGAGCACACACGCTCCTGAATAGTCCTGTTCATGCGCTCAACCAAACCATTCTGGGGTGGGGTGTAAGGGGTGGTCAACTGACGCTTAATACCCCTGTCATCACACAACTGCTCAAAAGCATGTGAGACATATTCTCCCCCATTGTCAGTCCTAAGGCATTTCAGCCTATACCCAGTCTGGTTCTTAACAAGAGCAAGACAACGCTAAAAAACTGCCAAGACATCTGACTCCTGCTTTATGGGATAAGCCCACACTTTCCTAGAAAAATCGTCAATGAAGGTAACAAAGTACTTCGCACCACCCATAGACATACAAGACATGGGTCCACAAACATCGGAATGCACCAAAGCCAAGGGCTCACTCATGCGTGGCCTACCCGATTTCTTATGCGTAGACCTATTCTGCTTACCATAAAGACAATGATCACACGAGTCAAAACATGCATAGTCTAAAGGCGGAAGATATTGCAAACCAGAAAGCATTTTCACTCCCTTCAAAGACATATGCCCCAAACGGGCATGCCAAAGTGATACATGTGGGATAGAACCCATTGAAAAAACATGATCAATTGTAGGACCATCCACTACAAGAAGATAGAGGCTGCCAGCCTTGGCACCTCTGGCTAGTACAAGTCTGCCTCTGGTAATCTTCCAGCCAGAGTCTCCAAAACCAATGTGAAACCCTGCATCATCCAGCTGACTTGGAGACATAAGGCTGCGCGACGTACATCCCTGAGCACAAAAGAACTGCTAGTGGAAAACTGCAATTGTATGTCACCACTGCCCACAATAGCCAAAGATCTGTCATCTCCAAGCCTGACTGGCCCTGATACAGTGCGATAGGAGTGGAACCACGCACGATAAGACGTCACATGAAAAGACGCGCCTGAATCCAAAAGCCAACACTGTGCATATATGCTAGGAGTCTTAGTCAACTGTGAGCTGTCAGATGAACTAGTTGCCAAGATAAACTCATCACCATCAGATGGCTCCTCAGTCTGCGTAACATTGATCTCTTCGATCTTTACACTGGACTTCGCAGGTACAATACTGCGATCAGAAGACTTTTCATGCACTTTATCCTTCCCCTTGTCCTTGCACTTCTCATTGCGGAACTCATGACACTGTGGTCTGATATGGCCCTTTTTCCCACAATGATGGAAAGTGATATTAGCGTTGTGCCCACGTGACTTACTACGTGACTTTCCACGAGATTTGGACCAACCCTTCTGAGAGTCACGGCCACGGCCATTCCCACGGTCATTCCTGTCATTCCTGCCTCTAACTGTCAAAGCATGAGAAACACGAGAGGCATCCAAGTTCTTCCTGTTGATCTCTTCCTGCAGAAGAGCACTCTCTACATCAGACAATTTCAGCTCAATAGTAGCAGGAGCACACAAGGTAGTACGAAAGACATCCCACGACTCTCCAAGAGTCCCAAGCAAAAAGAGTGGGGTCACCTCATCGGGAAATGTGATACCCTGCGATGTCAGATTCTTCAAGATCACATGGAACTGGCTCAAATGAGCAGACATTGTCGCATTCTCCTTCATGCGCAGATCCATGAGCTGCTTGAGCCAATACATCTGACTAGCCGGGCTCTTCTTATCATAAAGATTCTTGATCTTTTTTCATAATTGCCATGCGGTCTGTGCCTCATCCACTACATTGTAATGAACCTGCTCAGTCAGAGAGAGTATGATTGTGGACTTACAGTATGCATCCAAGTCAAACCAGTCATCATTGCTCATACTTGCAGGCTGCTGCCCGCTCAATCGAAGTGGCTTTACATGGTTCTTCTCCACCAAGACCTGCCAAATCTGGCTCTTCCAATAGCCATAGTTGGTACCATCCAACTTCGTGATATTAAATATGGCATTATCAGTTGAAGACGAAGCCATAATGCAGGCTATAAATGCAGAGACAGTTCAAAAACTGCTTGTTGTTTTTTGCTGTAAACAGCCAAAAAACCACTAAATCCAAGGCAAAATGACTGGGAAACTGACTGAGAAGCTACTGCCCACCAAGTACAAGGTACAGTACACCAAATCAGGACATTTCAGCATGAAAAAAATATAGCTCAGTCCACCAATAAATGCTTGCTGTAATAAATTGCAGACCTACAATAATGAGAGCAAACTGTCCCAAAACTGGATCCAAAGTCAAATAGACAGTAGTAGGTCCAAAGCCGGCATGAAAAGGACAAAGCAAAGCCAAATGATAGTGAAAATACATGAGCTTAACACCGAGACATGTCAAATAGCATCTGCCAGTAAGAGGCACACCCCCAGACAGTCTAGGCAAGATGTACCTGCAACTGCCAAAACCTGACACAAATAGGTGTCTGCCCAAAATGAAAGCGGATCCAAAGCAAGAGACTCAGCTCATAAGCAATCCAGAGACCAAGACATACATCAATGCAACATACAAAGGTCGGAGGGTAATCCCAAAGTCTCAAAAAACATCTGCTCAAAGTCGTAAGCTGCTCCAAGACATGAACTGCTCAAAGTCGGTCATGCATACGCTATGCTCCCACTGACACAAACGGCGTACAAGCGAGCTAAAGAGCTCAAACAACCCAAGACAAAGTACCAGTGACAAGTGACCAAGTCAATGCGTCAGACACATCCAAGAGAGCATGACATACATGAAGCAACTGTCGTGGCAACCACTGAACAAGACATAATCCCAATGACAAGATCTCTGTCAAGTCAATACATCCAGTAGCAACCCAAAGTCAATATCCCTGTGAGTTGGAAGCGCTCAAAACATCCAAATCAGAGCTCCAAAATATCTGTCAAGCATGGATGAACTAAGAGGCATCAACCACGGACCAAAGCATGTAATGCATAGAGCTTATCCGTCAAGTATAGACAATAGGCATAAGCGGCCCAAATGCAGTCAAGTTGACCAAACTGCCAATGACAAACCAATAACAATGGAGCAAATGTGATGCTCAAAAGCATTCCGGAATCACGATCATGAGTTCGAAGTCGATCCCCAAAGTGTAATATATCATGGCATAACCCATAGCATACATCCGGTATCGATAGAGAAGCAATACATGTGACAAATGAGCTTCAGCCCGCTCATGTACAGTAGCTCTAAACAGTCCAAAATTGTCAATTTTCAGCCCAACAACATTGCTGAATCATGGGCAAATCGAATGCATACATTCCCAAGACATTCGGGCATCAAGTAGGCCACATACGGGCATCAAATAGCACAACTGGAATGGAGTGTAAGCAACAAATGCTAATGCCAATGTTGCTGCCCTGTTTTCAGCCTGTTATGATAGTTTGTGTGATAGTTCTAAATCTGAAGAAATCAGCCCCAAATGATCAAGTCCAATGCCCAAAGCTTGAATGACATCAAACATGAAGTCTAATAGCCCTCTTGATCAAGGTAGAGAGCAAGAAGCAATGGCCAAGTGTGGAGTTGAAGTAGATGAGTGCTAACAGCCTGGAAAAATGGTGCAATCTACCCTGTTGGTGCTAAACTTGCTGCTGCTCCATGTGGGCTGAAAGAGGGTAATGGGGGCTCAAGAAGGGCCTATCAAAGGCCTATGACAAGTCTCTTTGAGCCTTGATAGGTGTAAGGCACAATATGAGGGGAATAAGCTTCAAGGGTTTGAATCCATGGCTACCCTTGCTGTTTGCAACCTGTAGACTGAAATAAAACCCTGAAAGAATGATCAAATACCTCAGTACCAATGCCTTGAAGGTGCCTCAATAGGCCAGGAAGGTGCTCGGGAAGCTGGGGAGTGACGGGAGCTCGGGGAGATCGGATTGTCAAGATTGTGGGAGAGAAGGAAGGAGTCTCACTTGAAGCTTTCTTGCTTGCACAATGGGGGAATACACACAAGGGTGGAGGCTGAAAACAGTTTTCCTCTTCTTAGTTGTGTAAGCCAAAAGAACTCTAGTACAAAGAAAATAGAAGAACCCTATATATGGGTCTCAAACCAAACTCAACTAACTAAGGTGGCATACTAACTGAGCCACGAACTAGAGTAGATAAGGATAGCTATCATGTAGCTATTATTCATGGGCGGTGTAACAACCGCATCTGCAACTGACACATCGGTGACATAAATGCACAACGGTCACCCTGGCATATCACGAGTGGAGCTCGATATCTCAACACTCCCCCTCGAGCTCAATCCCAATTCCTGCACACCAAGCAGGTCTCTGAACTTGCGCAGCTTCTCTGCGCCCAATGCCTTCGTGAATATGTCAGCTACCTGATCCTCTGTGCTGACATAAACTAGATCAATAAGACCTAGTAAAACCCTCTCTCGCACATAGTGATAATGCACCTCAATGTGCTTTGTTCTAGCATGATAGACTGGGTTATTTGCCAAGTGTATACTACTCATGTTGTCACAATAAATGACAACTGGCCCATCTGTAGATTGATGCATATCATAAAGTAGCTTATGCAACCAAGGTACCTCACATGCAGCCATTGCTGCACCCCTGTACTCAGCCTCTGTGCTCGACAAGGCAACTGTAGGCTGTTTCTTGCTGCTCCAAGTGACTGCAACACTCCCAAAAGAGAACACATATCCACTGGTAGATCGTCTATCATAGATACTACCAGCCC
The DNA here is from genome assembly GCF_053477565.2 of Lygodium microphyllum. Lineage (NCBI taxonomy): Eukaryota > Viridiplantae > Streptophyta > Polypodiopsida > Schizaeales > Lygodiaceae > Lygodium > Lygodium microphyllum. Next base: position 23,535,320 of record NC_141145.1, read on the forward strand.
AATCAGCATCAGTGTATCCATGCAACTGTATATGAACCCCAGTCTCATAAAATAGTCCATACTGCAATGTGGACTTCACATACCTGAGTATGCGTCTAGCCGCATCCAAATGCGGTTTCCTTGGAGCCTGCATAAACTGACTTACCAATCCAACAGCATAGCTCAAATCTGGCCTGGTAATAGTCATATAAATCAAACTTCCTACTATGCATCTGTACATAGTAGGGTCTTCCAGAAGCTCACCTGCATCTGTGCTCAGCTTCACATTCTGCTCCAAAGGAACTGAAATAGGCTTACAGCCTGTCATCCCATATTTGGACAGCATGTCCAATTCATACTGCCTCTGCAAGAGCTGTATCCCACTTGGTGATCTAATCACCTCCATGCCCAAGAAATAACGCAGCTCTCCCAAATCCTTCATCTCAAACTTCTGCTTCAATAGCATTTTCACATGAAGGATATCTTCATCACTGTCACCTGTCATAATCAAATCATCAACATAAATGACAAGTAGCAATACCTTTCTCTGTTTTTCTCACGTAAAGTGAGAAATCTGCCTTGGAAATTTGAAAGCCAATAGTGACAAGATACTGTCCTATCTTGTCAGACCATGCTCTAGGTGCTTGCTTCAAGCCATACAAGGCTTTCTTCAACCTGCAAACAAACTCAGGATGAACAACATGCACATAACCTGGTGGCTGCTCCATATAGACCTCTTCTTGCAAATCACCATGCAAGAAGGCATTCTTTACATCCATCTGATGTAAAGACCATCCCTTTGATGCAGCCATAGCAATGACTGCTCTTACGGTTGCCATCCTTGCAACCGGACTGAATGTTTCTTCATAGTCAATGCCATATGTTTGTGCATACCCCTTGACTACTAATCTTTCCTTGTATCTGTTCACAGAACCATCTGCATTGTGCTTCACCTTATAAACCCACTTACAGCCGATTGCATTTTTAACTTTAGGCAAAGGTACCAATTCCCATGTAGCATTTGCTTCCAAGGCATCCATTTCTTCATCCATGGCTTTCTCCCATTTTTCTTTTCCCATGGCTTGCTCAAAAGAAGTGGGTTCTGGTTCCTGTATCACCTTGACCATATATGCATAGTGAATGGCTGTAAATCCATCATATTTCAGCCTATCCACAGGATACCTAACTCTGGTAGACCTGCGCAAAGTGGGTTCACTCCCAGGTGCTCTCAAAACATCCCTGGTCTTCCTTACTCCAGGTGTAACAATAGAAGGAATACCCAACTCATCATCAATGCTTTGTTCTGAGCCACTGGATTCACCATCCACATAAGTGTGACCTGCATTCACATCAAACATGGGATGATCAACCTTCTCTTTTCCTTTTCGTGATACCTGCATACCACTATCTGCATTACTTTGAGAAGATTCTCCTGATCTCAATTTGCCTGTCCATGGCGAAGAATGTGAACCACTGCTAGAGAACGCTCCAGGTCCACTAATATTTTGTGACTGCTGCTGTGAATTCTGTGCAGGATTACCATTTTGTGCATCTACATCATTAATCACATTTACTGGTTTATACCAGCTACTCATCTCATCAAAAACAACATCTCTGCTCACTGTAAACTTACGAGTAGAAGGGTTATAACATCTATACCCTTTTTGCTGCAGAGAGTAACCAATAAAGATGCACTTCTTAGCTTTTGGATCCAACTTGGATCTCAACTCATCTGGCACATGTACATAGGCAATGCAACCAAAAATTTTCAAATGAGAAATATCTGGTTTCCTACCAGTATACCTCTCCTCTGGAGTCATTCCATGTATTGCTGCAGTGGGAGTCCTGTTCATTATGTAGACTGCTGTAGCAACTGCTTCAGCCCAATAAAAATCTGGCAGGTTTTTTTCATTGAGCATGGCACGAGACACCTCTCCAATATGTCTGTTTTTTCTTTCTGCAATTCCATTTTGCTGTGGGGTATGACTGCATGAATATTGCTGCTTTATGCCATGCTCCTGCAAGAACCTTGCAAACTCATTTGAGAGGTACTCTCCCCCTCCATCTGACCTTAGGCATTTTATTTGCAGACCTGTTTCTTTTTCAACCATAGCTTTAAGAGTTCTGAAATGCCCAAACACTTCACTTTTCTTCTTCATAAAATACACCCAAACTTTTCTGCTATAGTCATCAATAAAAGTGACAAAATAATGACAGCCTCCAAGAGACGCAGCTTTAGTAGTCCACACATCAGAGTGGATTAATTCCAATGGCTTCTTACTCTCTTGAACATGTCTAGGAAATGGTTTCCTTGCCTGTTTTCCAAACTGACAGGCTTCACATACCTTATGCATTTTTGCAACCTTGAATTTGGGCAATCTTGCAACAATATTTTGGGCCTGCATTGATTTAAGTCGCTGTACATTAACATGACCAATGCGTTTATGCCAGATATCAATATCTGCAACTACACCGGTCCCATGTGCAAACATTGCTGCACTCAATTCAGACATGTCTGCATCCAATGTAAACATTCTGCCCTTCTTCTTTCCTTTTGCTATCAAGCGACCTTTATTTTTCATATCCTCAACAAAGCATCCATGAGGATTAAATCGGACCTGCAAGCCCTGTTCAACCATTTGACCAACAGAAACCAGATTCTTGGTGATATTCGGGACATGAAATACATCGGACAGGTATTTCTTTTTCCCATCCTGCATAGACAAAGGAATTTTTCCAATTTGCACAATCGGATGTGCAGTATCATCACCAGTCTCCACAAATCCTGGTTTTTCCATATTCCTTGCATCCTCCATCCATTCTGCATGACATGTCATGTGGTTTGATGCACCTGAGTCAACATACCACACATCGTTGCTTTCTTCTGCACTTGTCACATAATTGTTCATGTGCTGCACCATAAACAAATGCTCATTTTTGTCATCACCCTGTCTACTAGAAGATGCATAATTTCCTTGTTGCAGTTTTCCATTCATGATGTCATTCTGCTTTTTATAGCAGTCTTTAGCCATATGACCCATTTTACCACAATAGTAGCATTCAACATTACTGTTTGCATTTTGGCCTCTTTGCCATCCACCACGACCTCTTTGGCTCCCCCTGCCTCTAGAATTACCACGTCCTCCTCCATAGGACTGGTTTTCTTGAGTTTGCTGCATATTCTGATTTCTGCCACAGCCTCCAAATCGGCCTCCTCTACCTCTGCCTCTACCTCTTCCAGCATTTGAGTAGAAGACAGCTTCTTTTGAAGTTTCTCCTGAAGAAGATGCACCACCATTTCTCTGCTCCTCAGAAATTAGAAGAGCAATCAACTCCTCAAAATCAGGAAATCTTTCGCGGACAGAAATGGATGTTCGGAACCGTGCATAATCCTTTCCTAGACCATTCAAGGTCACAGAAACTAAATCATCATCTTCCACTGGCGACCCAATGGAAGCAAGTGCATCTGCAATCTTCTTCACCTTCATGTGGTAGTCATTGATGCTCATATTTTCTCTTTGCACATTATGCAACTCTTGCTTGAGCTGCATTTTCCTGGCTTGAGTATTTGTGCTATACATTTTTGACAAAGTATCCCATGCCTCCTTTGGCGTACTTGCATCCTGAATATGCACAATCATAGAGTCTGAAATACTGATAGACAGCCAATACATAACTTTCCTGGCTCTCTTATGCTATGCTTTAAATGCCTGCATTTGCTGCTGATTGGGAACATCAGTAAGAACTGGTTCTTCTTCATTTCCTGCAACAAATTCCCAATATCCTTTTCCCATAAGGAAATTCGTCATTCTAAACTTCCATGCTTGGAAGTTGTTCTTGTCAAGCTTTTCAGTGACAATCTGTGAAAGAGAATCAGACGCCATTACAGAATCCTGCAAAAAATTCTGTCACTGCAGAGAACACAGCTTCAGCCTCACAAGGGCAAATCTGCAAAACTGCAAAACAGTGGTCGCACACCAGAAAACTGGGCCTTTTCCTGAGTGCGTGCAGAAAACTTCCGCCTCCAAAACAGGCCCCGAAATGGCCTCAAATAAAAAAAACAAGGTCGCCTAGGGCTAAAGCTCTATCCCGCAGCATATACTGCCCTCTTGCTTCACCGCGAAGGGTGTCTCAACCTGAGACAATGCACTCCTGCACTTTTCGGCTGTGCTACCTGCAGAGATCTGCTCCCAAAACAGAAAATGAAAGCAACACTGCTCCTCTTACCAGAACACCAGGAGCTTGGCTTGCTTTCTTGAGCTCCTTACCACGAACAAGGCTCTGACACCATGTCAAGATTGTGGGAGAGAAGGAAGGAGTCTCACTTGAAGCTTTCTTGCTTGCACAATGGGGGAATACACACAAGGGTGGAGGCTGAAAATAGTTTTCCTCTTCTTAGTTGTGTAAGCCAAAAGAACTCTAGTACAAAGAAAATAGAAGAACCCTATATATGGGTCTCAAACCAAACTCAACTAACTAAGGTGGCATACTAACTGAGCCACGAACTAGAGTAGATAAGGATAGCTATCATGTAGCTATTATTCATGGGCGATGTACCAACCGCATCTGCAACTGACACGTCGGTGACATAAATGCACAACGGTCACCCTGGCGTATCACGAGTGGAGCTCGATATCTCAACACGGATATGGCTGTCGGGATGGAGATCCAATGCAAGAAGGGAGTTGATGCGAAGCTAAGCAAGCACTGAGAAGAGCTCGAGCAATCAAAAGCCAAGCTCTGATACTAGTTGAAAGGGATGAGAGGATTGAAAGACCATGCACGAGCTATGGCAGAGACAAATGGGAACTCCAACAGTCACAATGTGTGACCGGGCCTTCCTTTATTCACTATTCACTGAAAGAATAAAGAATAAGTGTGACGGTGACGGGCGCCTGGCACCTACTGCAGTGTGTAGTGGTGGGTATTGTCAGTGTAGTAATACACGGGGTGGCACGGCGGAGGCGCCTTTACCCCAACACAATGCACAAAATTTGAGATAAAATGTGAATTATGGAACCTAGACCCTACGGTGCATAGTGAGGCAATTTGATTGTGGGATTGCATCCCTATGTGCCATAGAGTCTGGGTCCATGTGCTATGAACAATGTGATTGAAAACCAATTAAAGGATGAGTTCTAGCAATTACGTGGAGATATAAACTTGACAATAAAAATTAGCAAGCTTGTATAAATGTGAAATTGATAAGAAATTTTAAAAAGAAGTATAAATTTGAATTCAATGATCTGGGAGATACCAAACTTGGAGGGAGGAATCATTGGAAGCCTTTGATTAGAAGAATCCTTTGTTAGTCTTTAGAGATACTACAAACCTTTCAAAGAACTTGCAAGAAGATAGATAAGAAGAGTAGGTAGAAGGCAAGTAGGAGAGTGAAGGTAAAGTTCAAGATAGCAAGGTGTAGGTTCAAAAGTTGAGGAGGTAAAAATGGAAGTGGTAAAAGTAAATGTCATTTTATACTTAGGTCCTCACATGTGCAAGCCAAATGGAACAACCTTATGATGTGGCATCAACCTATTAACCTTGTAGCAATCAATCATTTGTCACATATACACAGATGCAAACTTTGTGGCTAACCATTTTCCATGTGCCAATCATGTTATGATTTATAGGAAACCCTTGGGGGCTGACATCATGGATGATTTTCTCTCTTTTTCAATCCCTTCTACTTTACTCTTCTCTTTTCTCTCTCCTCTTTCTTCTCCCTACCCCTCTTTTCTTTCTATAAATGTGCAAACATGAGTCATTTTCAAAGTACAATTTCTTTGATTCTAGTGTTGTCTCACATGATCCATCTCAATTTGCCATCTAACTTCAATCTAAAGGTATGCTTCAATTCCACTTTGTCTTGATTTTCTATAATTTTGAGCAAGAAGTATTGAGGGAAAAATACTTGAACCCTACATTGTACAAGGAGAAAATCTATAGGTTTTTGTGAGGCTTCTTGCACATCGTAGGGTCTGGATGTTCTTGCCTTCATCTTTGTAAGTGTAGCTAGCATTACAACTCCTAGAATTTTGGTAGTCAAGGTAACAAAATGATTTGCTGCATGAAGTGGAAGTATTTAGGAGTCAACTTATTCAATAGAAATGTGACATGATTATCATATCTCTCCTATCCTTAGGTAGAATCTTCTCTTTCCTCTCCATGCTTTTAGAATCATCTATCTTTAAGGTTTCTTAGGCAGAATGATCTCTCCACTCCATGCTCTGAGTTTCATATGGTGTTCAAGTGGACCGTCTAAGCTTCTTTCCTTCTACCCATGCTTTCAAAAACCCCATGGAATTTCTCCCAAACTACCATACAAGGTTTGTGTTGCTTTGTGTTAGAGTGGTTTCCAAGTAGACCTCCCTCTTTTTTAGGCCCTTCATGGGCTTGTGCTCCTTGGGGCCGCCAAACACTTTTGTGCTTGTCATTTTTAGCAAACCTTAACACTAGCATTGTCACTTTGATTACTAATTTTTTACTTCAATATGAAAGGATTTTTGTATCCTAGCCAATGGCCATCCTGCTATCTTCATCATCATGGTTAGAGGCATTTTGTGAACCAGATCCTACAGTGCGCAAGGAGGCCATTAGGGGAAATATGGAGTAAAAAAGGCCCATTAACTTTGGGAATTAATGGATCTCCTCATGCTAAGAGATTTGAGGTGGACCAATGGAAGAGGGGTGATGTGCAAATTCCATCCACCTTCTTTACGACCGTTGACCCATCATGTGTGGTTTCTCTAAAAAAGCTAGTGGCTTTGGAAATTTAAAACCAAAATAAATACCTTGTGGTGGTTTGACAATTTTAGAGGGAGCTGATATTTTGAATTTGAGTTTAACATAAAGGGTCCTTTTTCACATTTAAAAATACATGTTTTGGTAGGAGTGAAAGGTGGGATTCAAGGAGTACCCGCCATGTGGTATGTAACTTACTTTTAGCCCACTACCATGTCCTATGGTTCTAAAGTAGAATGTTCTTGCCTGGTAGTGGGGCTTCTTTTGACCTTGTGTATACTATATTGACCATGATCCATAATTATCAATAGAGTATGCTTTGTGCCTTAACAAAATGTGCTACACAAAAAAAAACTCATCGAGACTAGCATTTCTTCCCCCAAAATTTTTATTTCCTTCTTAAAGTCTATGCAAATAGCTAGCACTATTCCTACTCTACCTCAACAATCATATGAAGTTATCAAGCTATATCCAAACCTTGACACAATCATTTGCTACCAAGAGATGATTGCTCACATTTTTTGTACATTTGCACAAATTCTTTCCAATGTTCCCAAATTGAATTTGGTTGGACAATATCAAAGAGAAAAATCTTCTAACCTTTTTTCCCTCCCATTGATATAACATCTAATATATCATTTGATTTTCTTGATTGTCATGTATCCCTTTGAAGTTGCACATGGCCTCCAAGAAAGCCCATTCATTAAAGGAATTCTCCACATTTCTTGATAAAGGTATTTGAAAGTGATGAACGCTTGATAGAGTAAACATAATCTGAATGCAAACTTAGAAGCTTATCAAGAATGCAAATCTCTATGTGCAATATACAAATATGTACACATTCTAATGGAATTTGAAGGATAGCCTCCTAATTTGTATCCTATAATCCAAAAAGATAGCTCCACACTTCTTAGGATGGCTAATGACAGTCTAAGGCAACCTTGACTATTCAAAGTCATTGCTTGACTATTCACTTTGTCCCTTGATGGGGCAGCTTTTAGGCTTCTTATGTCAGACCAACCCGAGGAGGTAGTTCCATCCATATAATACGAGCATAGATGTGCTATTGTTGCTCCACCAAAGATCCCAAATTTGCATTTTAGGGCTTTTAAGTCAGGGCTTAAATACCATTCTACTTTGAATGACCCAATTCCTTCTACCTCAAGTAATTCTCATTTTTATTATGATTCTATACTTCTTGGGATGTCTATATGATTGAAAAGCCATTTTAAGATCTCAAGGCTCTCATTGGATACTTGTGCTACGCCTATCCATCATAGATCATTCTTGGATTGAATTCTTGTAGCCTTGCCCTATAGTGAGAAATCCTTGCATGTTGTACAGCTTTTTTCATGAATTCAATACTTACACATTCCATTTTTTGGTGTTGTAGCAGGTGTATCTCATCTAGTTTCAATGCAAAGATGGGTTTCCCCCCTTTGTATTCTCTAGAATTATGTTATAAGCATGTTCCATTTCAACCCGTATCCTCCTAAGATCCACCTCGGTTGAATTCATTATAATAAAAAACTAACAAATATTTTTTCATTTTCTTTTATCAATGCATTAAAATCTTTAATGTTCTTGTAGTCAAGATTTTGACTAGGACTAGGATCTCTACTAGTAGATGGAGTCAGAAGCTTGCATCCATTCCCATGCACCTATGTTGTTAGGTTTGAGTCGTAGGGTTCCTTTGATTCAGCTTATGGTCAATGTTCCTCTCAGTCTCCTTTGAAAACAAAGTTCAATACGATTTCTTCAAATGCATTGGGCATTATGCTCAATCAAGCTTTTTTCTTTTCGATAATATGTGATTTTACCAATGAACTATGGTTCACAACTGCAACATAAGTTGGATTCAAGGTGACACCTATTTGTGTGTTTTTTTGTTTTGTTTTGTTTCATTTTTAAAATAATAATTATAATTACCAAGTACACAACTAGGCTAGTCTCATCCGGATATGAGGAAAACGGCATCTACAAATTGACGTCTTCTACCACTCTCCCTACTCTTCTTCTTACCTCTCAGGCACAGTTCGAGCTATGGCATGCTCGGTTTGGTCACCTTAACTATGATTATCTTCGGAGGGCGTCACGTGGACAGCTTGTTCGAGGGTTGCCGGACATAGTGGTGAGCCAGCAGCCATGCGTCTCCTGCATTCGTGGGAAGCAGCATAGGGATGCGATTCCCAAGGGTTATGTTTTATTCAGGAAAATTTCATAGATAAGGATATTTATCAATAGGCCTTGAATGCACATGATGTAGAGATGTAGAAGATGTACATATAGAGTGATTGATTAAGACATCCAAGCCATCTTGGATCTCTTAATAAACCGTAAAAAAATAATATGTTGATTGTCTAGATTACTTTTGGATGTCTCAATCAATTGTAAGAAAAACTAGTATATAAACCATCCACATTGCTTCAAAACAATGTTTGAACTTCATAAGCTAATTTGAAGCAATGTAGATGGTTGGAATATGAATATTGAGATGTGCATATCAAGCAAGAGTCCCCATTCTTAATAAAAGCATACCTTTCAAATCAACTCAAGGAGACAAAAGCCAAGGAAAGACAATCTTTGGGAGTATGATTAGAGGTAACTTGAACCTTATGACATACAACTCGAAGGAGTAAATGGATATGCTATGTAATGGCATGCTATGATGTGGAAAGGTTGCACCTATGAGTTAGCCTAAGGTGACTAGGATTTAAGAATGCAACATGTGTGTGAGTAATTGTGTACTAGTGCATGCATACGAGTTTGTGAGTGTTCTATTATGCAAGATTCATGTGTTCTAGTTTGTGCGTATGGGAATATATGGGTGCACAAGTATGTTTAGTCCACAATTATGTGCACTCATATATGTATCCTTATGCATATGTACTAGGATAAACTATATGCTTACTAATATGCACTAAGGAGGGTGCCCTAGAATGCTAGTAGATGATGGGACAATGAGATATTTCCTAATTGATGTATACACTAATTCTAGGATGTAGTGGGGACAAGAGAGGCAACCTTAATGCATGCATGTATTAAAGTGGGATGGAGAATGAACAGGTACACAATGGTGCACATCTATGCTAGTGCACTAGGATGGAGTATCAGGTGTAGTTGGCATGATACCTTTATTGGGGGTAAAGGTGCTATTACGCAAGTGGTGATCAAGAGCAAGCCTCACTCACAACCCGATAACGAGACGTTCAGGAGTGCCGATTAGAATAATTGACTTTGTCAGATGCACAACATAACACAAACAATTTAAATATTTCGACAAACACCACAAGAACCACACACGAGACCAAATAATACACAATGCCTCTTGTAGCTCAGAAACGACAAAAAAACTTAATTTTGGGTAGAGCATCACACAAACCCAACACACGCCAATACTTCGAAGACAAAAAAAATTGAATGAAAATCTCATACCTTGATAACCTTGAGCTGACACTCAACATCTGAGCATCCAAATTCTCCAACTTCTCGCTAGCACGTCAAGACTCCGCTTGCATATGTGCGACCCTCCACTCTCCTCTCTCACAAGTTACTAGAAGAGTACATGGGGTAGGGCAAGGCTAGTTCTCCACTCACATATCCTTATATAGTTTTCACGAGTACTCTCGCGTTGTCTTTGCTTCTGGCTTTTCATAAAAAGCTTTAGGCTGTTAATGCCTTAGCTTTTCAAAGGCCAAGAGTAAGAACTCAAACGTTTTTCCAAAAGAGTAAAGCCTTAAGGCTTCTAATAAGCGTTTAGCCGTTAAGGCTATTGATAAGTCTTCTTTGCGATAACGTCGATGGTCGTCATCCCGTCGCCATTATTTCCTTAATAATGCCGCCTTGCTTTGAATAATGTTTGGCATCCTTGATGATCCTTCTCGCATTATGCCAGCTGCCTTGCAGAATATGCAAACACTGCGTATGCTGTCACCTGCGTCGTCATCATAAGTCTTCACTATTACTGGCCTTCAAACTGCAGTCTTGTAGCTCAGCTATAAGTACTTTATCATTTTCATCTTGAGCTGCAATAAGACGAACCAAGGAATAGGGGTACTCTATAGCAGCTGAATCACGAACCCGAGCAAGTGCAGCCCCCTGTTTGTGAGATTTCTTAGTTATGGGTATAAGATAGTCATAATTCTCCACAACAGCTTTTTTGATATTGACTGTAGGAAGAACTTTGCACACATGCACACAAGAGCAAGTCCATTTCCTCTAAGCGGCACAAAAGCTTTAGAATTTGAAGGAGTGCTACATGATCCAAAGGATCGTAGATCAACTTGATAGTGACTCTTTAGCAATTCCCAAAACCTTGTCTCCATTTACCCCAATCTTGAATTTCCTTCATTGCACATGTGTTGCTGTTTTGATAATAATCTCCACATGTCTTCATGCAATGTGACCTAACAAGAATATGCTTTGAATTAAAATATATGGTGTGCCTATCCATTCATGATTCCAGAAAAAATGCAATGTAGGATCCATTATATGCAACTAATCAACCAATGCACACACGAAAATTATGAATGTACTGAAGAGCGTGCCTAGCCTATCTAGATGTGCTAGTGCGTCATGCAAAATGTAAACAAAGTTCCTTGATAATTTAAGATTCCTTCTCCTCACCTCTCAACTCTCAACAAGAAATAAGTCATATTTCGCTCCACCCACCCTTCTCACTGTCACTCAAGAAATGATGTTCCTCAATATGTCGACCAAATTAAAACAACCCATCTCACAATTGGTGGCGTCCTTCACGACCCTCAAACTCATCCAGCCACCTTATCCACTCAATCAGAGGTTCCTAATTTGGTATTGAACAGCCTAACTCTCGTGCATGCTCAACGATAGGTGCTCTCTCAAGTGCATGTACATCTAAAATTTATTGCATATAGCTACAGCAGGCCTCATGCCACCGTGCAAGTACTCAACGATAGTGCAAAATGTGGTTAAACCCAACCCATGGCATGGAAGTATTTGATAAATTTAGGAGACAACCCTCGACTGCAGTGTATCAACAAGTGCAATGTGAGTGCAATGTGAAGTGCTCGTGAACCCATAATCCCCGACCGTGATGTGCAATAGTCTCGGCAAGAAACAAACATGTTCCACCATGTTCAATAACCCCACTGGCAAACTTTGGCTCCAACCTGTCCAAAAAAATACCAAACTCGGCCAAGGTTATCAAGTTTCCACACTCAAAAAATTAAACAAAATGACACCAACAAATCCTAAGCTAGACAGACACAAAAAATCTAACTACAAAACAACAATACAAACAGTCAAACAAACATCTCAGCTAGCAAAAACCAAACCTATCTATAGTTTGACTAGGGGTTTTCAATTTTCAGTCAAAAATAAGGCATAGGGAAGTTGCCTCTTAGATGCTTAAAGAGTCTTTCCCCTTCATTTCAAGGTCTCATACTAGAAGCTTCCTAGCCTTTTATCGGAGGTTAGATTTTACCTTATGGGTAGAAGAGTTTAGTTTCACTCCCGCGGTGCCTATCCACCTTCAAGACTTGACTCTATCCACACGATTACTCTCTTGCTCAGGTTAGAATGATATTGAGAGGCCTAGCGGTTCCTTAGGAATTGTAGTTGTTCATTGTTAATTTTGTTTAGTTAGATACACTCAGAATTTGTCTAAAAGTGTGTGTCGTGACTCGTCTTCTATTGAGAGAACTCCGCACGCTTTGTCGACGTACCCATTGCCCACATGCTCAAAGAGTTTTGTCGACGCGGCCACATACTCAAAGGTTGTTACGAGCGTCATGACATCATGTGCACCGATACACTTGCCTCCTCCACACGGCATCCCCCAGAGACGATTCAACACTAATTTTATGCGCACAGAGAGAGAGACACACACACACATTCACTGAGAGGGAGAGAGACACTCTCTGAGAAAGAGAGATCATGGGGGCACTAGACGATGCTTCCAATAGCGATTCACTAGCTGGCCAGCAGCGGCCGCATGCCTTGGTCTTACCCGTACCATCGCAGGGCCACATTAACCCTTTGCTTCATTTCTCGCTGCAGCTGGCGCTGCGGGGGGGCTTCATCATCACCTTTGTCAACACACACAAATCTCACAAGCGGATGCTGGAGGCCCATTCGCACCAGGCCGACCAATCACCAGCTGCTCTAACAGCCCGGTTGGGCCTAGATATCCGTTTCGTGTGTATCCCGGACGGGACCGAGCAGGCACTGCCCGGCCAGGGGGGCGAGGACGCGGCCCAGATTATGGCCGGATTCCTGCAGCTACTTGAAGGGATGGAGGCCCAGCAGGGGCTGTTGGAGGCCATGGTGGTGGAGTCCCGGGCTTCCCCGCAGCCCATCACCTGCTTCATCGCCGATGCCTTCCCCTGGGCCCACGGCCTGGCCCGCAGGCTGGGCCTCAAGAGCGTCATCTTCTGGACCACCAACGCGGCCATCCTCGCAATTCTAGCCGAGATGAGGGCCAGCCGGCTCGACGTGGCAGGATGTAGTACCCCAGCTGGCGCAGCCGCCGTGGCCGATACGTTGCCCGCTGAGATCCGGACAGCCGGCCTGCCCCTGAGCTTGCCCGAGGTCCTATCCAGCCTGCGCCTGACCAACGACCCCAAGCGCCGCCAGTTCCTCCTCGCGAGGCTCAACGGCTGCGAGGACGCCGCCTGCATCGTGGTCAACACCTTCCAGGAGCTCGAGGCCCCCACCCTCCACGTGGCTTCCGCCGCTCTGCCCACGCCCGTCCGCCCCGTCGGACCCCTCGTGCCACCTGGACCCCTCCTCCACGTCCCCGAGACCAGCTTCTACCAAGCGGACAGCGACACGTGTATGCCGTGGCTGGACGGTCAAGCACCGCGCTCCGTGCTCTACGTCTCCTTCGGGAGTCAAGCTTCCCTTTCTGCACGTCAGCTCCAGGAGGTTGCCCTCGGCATCGAGGACTCTAAGCTGCCGTTCCTATGGGCAGCTCGCGTTTCCGCCCGCCTCCTACCGGAAGGCTTCCTAGACCGTACACGTGACCGCGGGCTTGTTGTCACCTGGGCCCCACAAGGAGAGGTCCTCCGACACGCCTCAATTGGTGGCTTCCTAACCCATTGTGGTTGGAATTCCACCTTGGAGAGTATCCACATGGGTGTTCCCATGCTCTGCTACCCACTCTTGGCTGACCAACACCTCAACGAACTACTCATAACAAAGGTATGGGGACTCGGGCTTAGCATACAACCAACCCAACTCCAAGATGGAGGACAAAAGGAGACCGCTATTGGTAGGGGGGATGTTGCCAAGGCAACCATTGAACTCATGTCCTCTGAAAAGCTCCAAACGACTGCTACTATGTGGAAGGCAAAGGCTCTTCATGCTTTGGAAGAGGGGGGTTCCTCAGTTTTGGCTATTGAAGCCATTATTAATGACCTTAAAATGGTGACTACATAGTTTTGTAACAATGTCACATATACCTTTCTTTCTTTATTTTATTTTTAAAAAATGCATGACTTTTCAAATGATTGTGATTGGGCTTCGTCCCAATCTTTGCATCCCTAAGAGTAAGGCGCCATTGAGCCACTCAATCTAGGATTCAGACTCTTGACCACAAATTTGACATGCAATCATCCTATCAATTGAGCTTCTCAAGGCAATATGCCTACCTAGCAACAATAATCATGTGCCACTTTCAATTATTTACATTCTTCTAGCTATGCTTCTTAGCTTGATTATGGGCCTTAGAGTGCATCAATTGATAACTCTTTATTGTTATATTTGAATGAGAATAATGTTTAACATATGAAAGTATTGTGCTCGAGAGTTTGGCCATCAAGTGGAAGAGTCCAAGATGAGACTCTAAAGCATATGTATAATGAAAGTAGAGAAGATCTAGCATATGTTCTTGTGGTGGAGAGAAATAAATCAAACATGATGGAGAAACGATGGAAATAGGTAGCAACAATCTCACTTGGTATGAAGGTCTCATGTACAAATTTTGATGCTCTATTGATATAAATTTCATCTTAGCTAACACATAGGAAAATGGGGGAAGTAATTTAATCTTGCTTTGGTGCAATATCTTGAATTGAAAGCAGGAGTGCATTAAAGGCAATAACGGAATAATAGCCTAATGATCTGTATGTTGCTCCTCTTGTACTCCAACTTACTAAGAAGGAGAAGAATGGTAAAGGGAGGAGAAGATACTTCTTTTTCTTGGTCCCTCACTCTCTTTCTCTCACTCAAATGGTCTATGAAGGCTAGAATGTGCACCAAATGGCATGTAAGGATGGGAAATAAGAAGAATAATAGAAAGAGAATAGAAGTAAGAAGAACTTCTCTTGGTTGGTTCCTCACTCTCTCACTCTCTCTCAAAACGAGCAATAGCTATGATGGAAGCAAGAAGCTGGAGAAGGAACCTTGAACTCAAAAGTTACATACACAAGGATAAGACTTTCTACCCATTATACACATTAAATAGACATAGGATTTCATGGATGGGCAATCTCAACCCTTTTCCTCTCAAGTCCAATCATCTAATCTATTACAGTGCCCTTTGGACCTTCATGGTTATCTATGGTCAATATATAATTTGGCATGGAATTTTATAGAAACTATGTAGATCTATAACCGTTACCTAAGAACAACTCTAATTATATTAAAACATAATTAAATAAGTATTAATTATTTAAATAACAACTAACAATCAAAAACACATTAACTCATGAAAGGGGAAGGTACTATTCCATCATCTTTGCACTTTTCTTTACTATTAATTATTTAAAAAAAAACTAGATTTTTACCCTATGAAAGATTGTGTTCATGAAGATTGTAGTTTGCTTTGCAAGCTTTGAATGATGACACAAGACCAAAATGAGTTGAACAAATTAATTCTAAACTCAAAATTCCTTAGTTTCATGTTCAAAACTACTACTAATAAGTACTTAATTAATGATTATAACGGTTATCCAAGGACAACTCTAATTATACTAAACTGTAACTAAAAAATTAATCAATGATAAATAATTGAGCAATTAGAAAATTACATATTTAACAATCGATAATATCCAATCAATAGTTAATTAACTAATTAATTCACTTATAGCTACACTAATTAATAAGCTAATGATGAGAAACTTATCTAATTGAGTAATTAATTAATATTTACTTTATTGAATAATAATAATATAATAATAAGTTATTTATTTATTGTATGTGTAATCCTAACTATAATTAAATAATTAATTTATAACTACTACATTTATTAAATAATTTATCTATAACTAATCAAGTACTTAATATTAATTACCTACTTGCCAATAAGCTAATTGAATAGATTTTCACGTCTACTAGCTAATAAACTAATTACATAAAATTTCAAGTTGTTTTCTTATCCTCCCATCTCTCTCTCTCTCTCTCTCTCTCTCTCTCTCTCTCTCTCTCTCTCTCTCTCTCTCTCTCTCTCTCTCTCTCTCTCTCTCTAATAAACTAATTAAATACATTTTTAGGTCCTTTTCTTATCCTTCCCTCTCTTTCTCTCATTGATAAACTAATTAGGTAGATTTTCATGTCCTTTTCTTATCCTTCCACATCTCTTTTTTTTTTCATGGAGATTGCCACACATTTCTTTGTGTGTGTGTGTGTGTGTGTGTGTGTGCGCGCGCGCGCACGTGCGTGCGTGGCTACTATGACCTCATTTCTTTCATGTCCCTTTTTTGCCAGTCCTCTATCTTGCTTCTCTCTCTCTCTCTCTCTCTCTCTAGAGAATACAAAGGGGAGACTCATCTTTGTATTGAAACTAGATGAGATATGTACTACAACACCAAAAATTGGAATGTGTGAGTATTAAATTCATGAAAATAGCTCTACAACATGCAAGGATTTCTCATTATAGGGCAAGGCTACAAGAATTCAATCCAAGAATGATCTATGATGGATAGGTGTAGCACAAGTATCCAATGAGAGCCTTCAAATCTTGAAATGGCTTTTCAATCATATAGGCATCCCAAGAAGTATAGAATTGTAACACAAATGAGAGTTACTTGAGGTAGATGGAATTGGGCCATTCAAAGTAGAATGGCATTTAAGCGCTGACTTAAAAGCCTTAACATGAAAATTTGGGATGTTTGGTGGAGCAACAATAGCACATCTATGCTCATATTATATGGATGGAACTACCTCCTCAAGTTGGTCTGACATAAGGAGCCTAAAATTTGCCCCATCAAGGGACAAAGTGAATAGTCAAGCAATGACTTTGAATAGTCAAGGAAGGAAAACACAAAGAGATACCATGTAAGAATTATAGGATACAAATTAGGAGACTATCCTTCAAATTCCATTAAAAGGAGTACGTATTTGTATATTGCACATAGAGATTAATTGCATTCTTGATAAGCTTCTAAGTTTGCATTCAGATTATGTTTACTCTATCAAGCTTGCATCACTTTCAAATACCTTTATCGAGAAATGTGAAGAAATCCTTTAAACAATGGGCTTTCTTGGAGGCCATGTGCAACTTCAAAAGGATACACGACAATCAAGAAAATCAGATGATATATTAGATGCTATATCAATGGGAGGGGAAAAGGTTAGAAGATTTCTCTCTTTGATATTGTCCAACCAAATTCAATATGGGAACCTTGGAAAGAATTTGTGCAAATGTACAAAAATGTGAGCAATGATCTCTTGCTAGCAAATGATCGTGCCAAGGTTTGGATATAGCTTGATAACTTCATATTATTATTGAGGTAGAGTAGGAATAGTGCAAGCTATTTGCTTAGACTTCAAGAAGGAAATAAAAATTTTGGGGGAAGAAATGTTGGTCTCGATGAGTTTTTTTGTGTAGCACATTTTGTTAAGGCAAAAACATACTCTACTAATAATTATGGATCATGGTCAATATAGAATACACAAGGTCAAAAGAAGCCCCACTACCAAGCAAGAACATTCTACTTTAGAACCATAGGACATGGTGGTGGGCTGAAAGTAAGTTACATACTACATGGCGGGTACTACTTGAATCCCACCTTTTGCTCCTACCAAAACACATATTTTTAAATGTGAAAAAGGGCCCTTTATGTTAAACTCCAATTCAAAATATCAGCTCCCTCTAAAATGTGTCGAATCACCACAATGTATTTATTTTGGTTTTAGATTTCCAAAGACACTAGCTTTTTGATGGGCCAAGGGTCGTAAAGAAGGTGGATGGAATTTGCACATCACCCCTCTCCCATTGGTCCACCTCAAATCTCTTAGCATTAGGAGATCCATTAATTCCCAAAGTTAAAGGGCCCTTTTTTACTCCATATGTCCCCTAATGGCCTCCTTGCCCACTGTAGGATCTAGGTCACAAAATGCCTCTAACCATGATGATGAAGATAGAAGGATGGCTAGGAGACAAAAATCCTTTCATATTGAAGTAAAAAATTAGTAATCAAAGTGACAATGCTAGTGTTGAGGTTTTCCAAAAATGACAAGCACAAAAGTGTTTGGTGGCCCCAAGGAGCACAAGCCCATGGAGGGCCTAAAGAGGAGGGAGGTCTACTTGGAAACCACTCCAATACAAAGCAACACAAGCCTTGTATGGTAGTCTGGGAGAAATTCCATGGAGTTTTTGAAAGCATGGGTAGGAGGCAAGAAGCTTAGAAGGTCCACTTGAACACCATATGAAACTCGGAGCATGGAGTGGAGAGATCATTCTGCCTAAGAAACCTTAAAGATAGACGATTCTAAAAGCATGGAGAGGAAAGAGAAGATTCTACTTAAGGAGAGTAGAGATATGATAATCATGTCACATTTATATTAAATAAGTTGACTCTTAAATACTTCCACTTCATGCAAAAAATCATTTTGTTACCTTGGCTACCAAAATTCTAGGAGTTGTAATGCTAGCTACACTTATAAAGATGAGGGCAAGAACATCCAAACCCTACGATGTACAAGAAGCCTCTCAAAAACCTATAGATTTTCTCATTGTGCACTATAGGGTTAGAGTATTTTTTCCCTCAATACTTCCTCAAAATTATAGCAAATCAAGACGAAGTGGAATTGAAGCATACCTCTAGATTGAAGTTAGATGGAAAATTGAGATGGATCATGTGAGACAACACTAGGATGAGGGAAATTGTACTTTGAAAATGACTCATGTTTGCACATTTATAGAAAGAAAAGAGGGGTAGGGATAAGAGAGAGGAGAGTGAAAAGAGAAGAGAAGAGTAGAAGGGATTGAAAAAGAGAGAAGATCATGCATGATGTTAGTCCCCAAGGGTTTTCTGTGAATCACAACATGATTGGCACATGGAAAATGGTTAGCCACAAAGGTTGCATCTATGTATATGTGACAAATGATTGACTACTACAAGGTTAATAGGTGGTTTCCACATTATAAGGTTGTTCATTTTGGCTTGCACATGTGAGGACCTAAGTATTAAATGACATTCACTTTTATCATTTCCATTTTTACCTCCTCAACTTTTGAAGCTACACCTTGAACTTTACCTTCACTCTCCTACTTCCCTTCTACCTACCCTTCTTATTTGTCTTCTTGCAAGTTCTTTGAAAGGTTTGTAGCATCTCCAAAGACTAACAAATGATTCTTCTAATCAAAGGCTTCCAATGATTCTTCCCTCCAAGTTTGGTATCTCCCAGATCATTGAATTTAAATGTATACTTCTTTTCAAGTTTTCTTATCAATTTCACATTTATATAAGTTTTCTAATTTTTATTGTCAAGATTATATCTCCACATTATTGTCAGAACTCATACTTCAATTGGTTTTCAATCACATTGTTCATAGCACAAGGACTTGGACTCTATGGCACATAGGGATGCAATCTATCTCTAATTTCGTGCATTGACACTTAGTTTTTCTACTATCAGATTGCCTCCCTTATTATTTTGTTTCCCAAGGGATAGATTAAGTCCAATGACAACCAAGAAGGTTCCAAGGTGCTAGTTCATAGCCAAGAAGGTTCCCAAGGTGCTACTTCATAGCAAAGAAGGAATATGAAAATTAGGAAGAGCCTAATTAGGATGAGGCAAACCTTGATGAGAGAGAAAATCCACATGTGTCGACACCTAAAACGGGCCTGACACTGGCTATAGGCACTAGTCGGCAGGCCTCTCTAACTCTCACAAGACAACCCCACATGGCATCGCGGACAGGAACGTCTAAGGGACACACTGCCCTAATCGCTACTATAGATATTGTGTTTGTAGTAGAAGGTAGTCCAATGATTGCCCTTACTTACTCCTTAGAGGGAGATCCCATACATCTTGGTATAATATACCACATAATACAAACATAGGAGGCAACCCCTCTGACTAAATGACGTGGCCCTACTGCAGCTCTCCTACACACTGAGAGGATTGGCCCCTCAATGCGATGCTCTAACATAAAGCATATACGAACAGTCTCCACTCCTATATATTTTGAACGATCTAGTAGATTTGATATTTCCTTACCAATCTTGCCCCAAGGAATCGATCGTGTAACCTACAGCTTAGGTTTCCTCACAACTCAGCGTAGGTCATGTAATTGGCAATCAATTGCTAAGCATCATCCAAGAGTTACCATGTGATATACATAATGCAATTGTGGATGACACACCTCATGCTCAAGCATTTTATGATAAAAGAAAACCAGCCATGTGAGGTGCAAAACCAATCCTTTAATGATTTCCAAGCTACTCGTAATTGCACTGTTGCTAGAGACTAGCACCGAGTTTCCTTGTGCTACTAGTCTCTATTAAATTTAAATAGTGATCTTCATGTATGCTATGCATAATCAAATAAATCAAATTTTAAAAAAAATTCAACGATCACTCACTTTCATAATCCCTTTTCCCTCCTACAGGTTAGGTTTTGCATTCGTTGGGTAGGTGTAGGGTTCATTTTTATGTAGTTTTTCATGTAAAAATCGATTTAAAAAAACCATAAAATAGAAACAAGGCTTGACTGGTACTTGATCCTCATGCTCTAGCCTTGTTATACACTCATGGATATAAAATATATTTTTTCCTAAATTTTTAGGTGTAAAAACTAAATTTTTTAATTTATTTCTTCATTAAAATGTGATATTTCAGAATTATGAGTTCTTACTGATCGACACTCAATATCATTTTCATATTCATTTTTTATCCCATATGACCCCAAAACACTCAACAAAAATCCAAATTTCCATTATTTTCATAAAAATCGCAACTTGCAAGTTTTGCGTGTTTTGTGGGAAATTATTATATCATTGTATTTTTTTATTTTCTTTCATATTTCAGAGAGAATGCAACATGGAAAATCAAGAACAAAAAAAATCAAACACTTTCTCCAACCATTTTTTGTAAAATAAAAAAACCACTCACTTATGCATAGAAACCGCGATTCTGAGGCTCATATCTCGTAGACGGGAGGCCGTTGACGGTTCTTCTTTGCTACTAACAGACTCTCTCGGTCCGATCTACGTCCTTCATTGCTCCGGATTCATCATCACAATCCTCCCCCTTCTCTCTTGAATTGATGCATATGAACAGCCACTAAGAGGAGAGAGGAGAGAGGAGAGAGAGGAGAGAGAAATATTAAAAAATCAAAATTCTGAATACTCCATTAAAATTAGCAAACTCACAGTCATTGTCTTCCTCTCTCTGTCCTGATCGAGAATCTCCCTCTCTCTCTCTCCAAACAAATCAAGATTGGAGCAGTACTATCGAGCAGATTTGGAAGGGGCACAAATTTTTTTGCACCCCCCCTCCTGTTCATCAAATTTTTGTCACTTATAGCCTTTTATTAAGTCTAAGGTTAAAATTTTAAAATAACTAGTTTGATTTCTTTGTGTTCACACTGTCTCGCAAGTGGATATTCGATTTTGAGTGGGCAAATCGACTTGGATTCAAGATCCGTCTGGATAAGCGACTTTGCAGTATCGAAATATATAAACTTTGCCTTCGTTGCGTACTTTTTGGCTCCCGAATCCAATAACTACTTTATAATTCCAAACCTTACAGGGATTAAATAGGGGGTCAAACGACCTCCGATCAACGAACCGAGACTTGCGTTGGATTCCTGACGTTGAAATGCATCTAGGAAAAATCTAACTCAGTCATCCACCATCATTTGATTTTACATGAAAATTTGGTCTTTGGCACTTCCTAGGGGCACTTCTTGCTCCAAAAACAACCTCAAATGCTTCAAGCACGGCTAGAAATCGGCTCCTAAAATCCAGCTCTCATTGATGACTATGTGATAGGGTGATTCAGCCCATCGAATCCCACGAACAAATCTGCATATGCATAATTATAAAGAGCATCAAGCTTATATAAAACATATGATCAACAAAGCACAAGAACAACTCTCACCCTACCCCTTGACAAAATCAAGGTATGAAAATCCACAAGGGATAGGCCCAACATAATCTGACAGAAAATCAAAGTAAGTCACTAACCAATTGCTCGAACACGGACTGCTGGCTAAAAAGCCTATCAAAGAGGTCATCCTCTGAACTATCTGTCGACCTTAGGACAACTCAACCAAGACCCCCTACTAGGTGAGCACTCCTATAGACTAGTCATCATATTTTTCCTTTAACACATCTTCCATTCAGGGTTTCCATACTTGACGTGTAAAAAGGAGAGAGCTAAGCGTACAGTGACCCAAGGAGAACAGGTCATCGGTCTCAGGTCCTGACTCGGTATCCAAGAACCTACCAAGCTCTCATGAGGCGACACTTAATATTTTTTTAATGCTCACTTTTATTTTCCCTCCAACTGTCATTTTCTTTTCCTTTGCAGCTAGCTGCTACCCCTAGGAAGACAAGGCATTGGCCCCGGGTCCTGACTCGTCACCAAGAACCTACCAGGCCTTCGCAAGGCGATAATCGACTTTTTGTAGTAATTTTCCTCATTTTTTCTTTCATGTTCTTATTGAGGGCTTAGAAACCCTTTTTACACACCTCTATACTTTTTATTTTTAGATAGATTTCGAACTTGCTCTTTTCTTGATATTTAAGTGTAGGCTTCTCTAGCTACCTCACACTAGCAGGGACTCCTAGGACAGCTGCCTAGCCAGCAGGAAGGACAAGGTCACAAGGACTACCCTCTATCACAGGTCTTTATCACCTGACAATGTCCTAACAGGAGGTAGACAACTACTCAAATCGCCCCTAGATATACCTAACCAAACCCTAGGACTTCATACCCCAACAAACAAAAAGAAAGTAACCCCTACATACACATATATCATTATCTACTTAAGGGACAAACTAAAAAAGGGGACGAAACCACCTGGAATGGCCACAAGAAGATCCTCCATAGCAAAGACTCCCTCCAATGACTTCAGCAGCCTGTGTGATGCAATCACTAAAACAGAAAACCATTAAATGTACCTGCACCAAACAGATATATGGCGCTCTTGGCCTAAGGAAATAACATTGTTCACTCCTAAAACAAAACTAGCCCTCATGGTCTAAAGAAATAAAGCATTTAAACTCAACAAAAATTGGCCCTCTTGGCCTAAGGAAATCAAGTATTAACCCTAAAAAGAACCGGTCCTCTTGGCCTAATGGTATAAAAAAAAATAGCTCATGTATATCCCCCCCTAAAATCTTGCTAATATACAACCAGATGCTCCATCCCAAGGAGGAAATAGGGCTCATGCCCTAAACTAAATGCATTAGATTGTGACCCATGCCTCCTGCATAAATAGCAATAGGTGTACGCAGAACGAGTCATTTGACCAACCTATGGGTCCAAGATAACAAAGGTAAATGGATCTCGGCCACTCTTTGCATCACCCATACCAACCAGTGCTGCCTGCCATACAGGGCATGTTCTGATAGAAGCCCCCATAATCGGCCGGGTCCTATCTCATCATTAATAGAGATATCCAAACTAGGACCACATTTGAAGAAAATGTATTATTCATAAGCAAAGTTTGCTAATGAGTCCGCAAATAGATTCCAATATCGTGGAACCAGCTGAAGAGACGCTCTCTTAAACCCATCGAGCATGGTCATAGCAGTGTGATAATACATAGAAAGAATGGGATTTCATAATGTGTAAGTCTCATTTAGTTGATTCAATACCAATTGGGAATCCCCCTTTACTAACAACTAACGGATACCACCCTTCTTAGCAATATTCAAGCCCATGATTAAAGCTTTGTATTTCGCCATGTTATTGGTAAATCCAACCCCAATATAAACATCTAATTTCATCACGACTCTACGTCGGGGACCTTTAATAACTACCCCTATACTCCCTTTCTTGTTGGGACCCTGGATGCTCCATCAAAGTACATTGTGTACCTCCACAATGGGTTCACACAGTCAGCCATTGTCACCTCTACTCGTAATTATGATAGTTAAAATTTAGCATATTCAAAGGATGTACTGAAGGCTCCATCCCACCTTCTTCATTAAATATAGTAGGGATCCTTGTCAAGATTCGCAAGCAATGATGACAAAAGACTTTGATTTCCCAGACAAATTATCCATCCTTTTTCTCAATCACTTTATAGCCTTTACTCCACTAGATAAGCTTCCCTCGATGATATCTCTGCTCCAAGTATGAGTGTTTCAAGTAAGGAATAAGCTGCCCCAACAACCTCTTTCATCTCTTGCAGATTCTTGATCAACCCCGCATTGACTTGCAAGGTATTTATTTCATTAGTGCATTTAGAATAATAAGGCTTAATCTTATTATGATCATTAGGAGAAATATGGACTCTCTTTTTTGCCCCTTAAGGAATGAATAAACAAATATAGGCCTAACCAATGAGAGAGGAGCTGGGATTCCAAATTCATGTAACATGAATCTTCTAGCCATATCTTGGCCCAAATCTTCCCTCAACAATAAAATAAGGGAAAATGTGGAGAATAGAATGCTGACACTTCCTGGAAGTTTGTGACTCAAATTTTCATTTTCTTATTTTTTTATGTTTGACTTTTCATTTCTCCCCTTTTCAGTTTCCCCCACTTTCTTAAGCGGAACTCAAATTTATCATATCTCTTTCCCCACTTCTTCTTTCCTGATGAAATTTTACAACCTCATTGTTGCTTGCCCTATCTGTAACCCTATGAAATTTCATTTCCTCTACACAAACATAGAGTGAGTTTCACGTGTTTTATGAGAGCAAAGCTTGTTCTACCAAAGCCCTAAGATTTTCTTCACAAAACTTTACATGTATATTGTTCTCTTCCATGGATGTTATATGGTAAAGTTTTATCTCGTTTGGACAAAACCTATGCAAATTATGTGTGTTCTCTGACATGTAATTTCTTTTATTTTGGTACTCTAGGAGTCTCTTACAGTCAAGAACAATGATCTTTTGAACACTCAACTTCTTCTTCAATGTCTTCTAGTTTCTTTGTAAACAAAGTTACAAGTATGTTGTCTTGTTTTTTTGCTGCTCCATAGTTCAATTTTATCTCGTTTGGACAAAATGTATGCAAGCTATATGCAAACTAAGTTTTCCTTTGTTTTTTTACTCCAAGAGTCTTCGAGGGTGGAGAACAATGATTTTGTAAAAACTCAACTTCTTCAACATCTTTGGGCTTATTTGCAAAGAGAGCCACATGTATATTGCCACTTTTTTCTATTGCTCCATGGCTAAGTTTCAACTCCTTTGGACAAAGCCTATGTAAGTTATATGTATGCTTTGACTCAATATTTCTTTTATTTTTGTACTCTATGAATTTGTTAGTGAAGGAACAATGGTCTTGTTATAAGTCAATTTCTTGTTCAACATCTATGGGCTTCTTTGTGAAAATAATTACATGTACAATGTTTTTTAAAAATTGCTCCATTTAAATTTTATTTCATTTGGAGAGAATATTTGTAAATTATACACATGTTGATAGGTAACTGTTATGGCCTTTTAACATGCCATAACAGCCACAAAACATCATTCTTCCTGAATACATAACAGTGCTGTAAAGGAACTTTTTGAATGTATTTCTAGCCATCAACACCACATTATGTTCAAGAAATACATTCAAACACAAAGCAAACATCATACTCAGCAACATAGAATTGTTGTTCATCAATTGTGACATTGTTTTCTATCGCCATAATCATTATTGATTAAACAACGTGAAAGAGTATTAATAACACCCCTCAAGAGACAATCAGAAGATAATGGAATCAAACATCAGCAGGGTGATGCACACAGTCATATTCCATTCATGATCAAGAACCAACTGCTCGAATACAACTGCCTGACGTTTTTACCTACGCCCTGACTTTCAGATGACACATCGTATGAAGTATAAGAACTACTTTACATATGTTGATCCAGAAGACTATATGCATACTAATACTAAGGTATGAAATAGTACTAAATAGACGGTAAAGTTCAAGTCCTAACACTTGGCACAGCCCCGTGGATGACTGGGCCAGTCATGACTTGAACCCACAAGCATGTAGATAGCTAACTGAACATATGAAAACTAAATATGATGAAGAACTACTCAAAGAACACAATTATGCCTTGCTAGAGGCCCAGCACCCCTTGACAAGCCACACTGAGCTATCATGAGTAGAGCCCCTTTAGGATACTCATAATCCTCTTATGCAGTTGCATAATTGGTTCTAAGAGTCAGTGGGATGAACAAAATATATCATGAACAAAACAAAACTATATCCAAAGTAATAGCTAGAAAGATTTAGGAGTATAGGAAATGATGCCTGTGCATGAAGATAACTGACATGCCACAACACTGACATCATGATTCTGAACTATCCCATGATCCATGATAGAAAAATCATGATAAAGTGTATGAACCACCTCCTGAATGATAGAATCATGCTCATTAGACCGAAAATCTCTATGCTGCAACAAAGAAGCTACATGCTCTTCACTTGCTCTCTTTGCATCCAAAGCCTTCTCCAATTTTGCATTGACATCCATGCATTTTGTCTCCAATTCCTCCATTTTCAATTTCAAAGCATCTCTCTCATGCATGACATCCTCATATTCTGCAGACACAAAGACATTCTTAAGCATATGATAAGGTCGAGAAATCATGCCTTCAAACCTATCTGCAACCATTTGCCATGCACGTTTGACATCATTCACCAATCCATTTCTAATATCCTCAAAGTCAGATTTCAATATCACTGAAGCATCCACTTCAACTTCAACATTGCTCAAAATTTGCTTTTCAACTTCCTTCAATGGTCGAAATCTCTCCAACGACATTTGATAATCAACCTGAAGTTGAACATGTTTCCCCATAAAAGACTACATCTCCTCCAAGCATTTAATCTTAAGTTCACTAGTCCATTTTTCAAAAAGTGCAGTAGACATTTTGCTTTCATCCAACATCTGTTGCATATCTGCAATTTTACTCCTAAGATCCAATTCTAATGCATCATATGCTGACTGCTTGTGATGTAGCTTCTGACTCAAGTTCGCAATTGCCTTCTGCCTCTTAGCCAACTGAACCTGCATATCAGTAATCCGAACAGCAGTCCGGGCAATCCACTTATCATAATCCTAAAAGTATGCCATGATTTTTGCATAACTCCAACAACATCAAAAAGACCATCAAACTAATCATCATGCATCCTAGAACCAGGTAAAACCGAAGGTATTTCTATTGAACCTTCATTCACCTACTACTGATCACCAAAAACATTGTCAAGATGATTCCGAGCATCAAGATTAGCATATTGCTTCTTCTCCTGTGATATAGACCTACTCCTCAACCATATTTTCCCAATTTTTTGATTTTTCTTTGCATAAAGATTGCCATCCACTTTAAAAGCATCCCCATCACCTTGCTTACCAACATGAAGTACATCTTTAATACATGCATCTTTATCATCTCCCTTAACCTTATGATGAGTTTTGCAGTTTTCCACCTTATGATCAATTTCCACTGCATCTTCAGCCAAAGAAATAACATCCACTTTCAGCAAATACTCAGCCATAAGCTCTGGATACAAGACCCATGCATGCTCATACAAACCTGCTAGAAAGCAACCCATCCGAGATTTCTGAAAGATATTTTTAGTTTTGGAAATCTTTATCTCAGTCTTTAGCCTATCAAACATAAGGCCTACTCAATTTGGCATCCGCAAATGCTCTACATAGTAAAGAATGCCATAAGTATCTCGAGCAATAATATCGGTCTTAATGAACATCATGAAGTGCTCCATGAACCAATGCAACTGCAATTTCTTGACACCATCAATGCGCTTCAGCACATAAACATGCATGGGTCCAGCTGGTTCACCGAAAACATATTGCATCTAGTCTTTCGTACACCAATATGCAATTGGATTATCATTCATAGGGAGTGCAAACACTTGACTGACAATGGCACGAGTTAACTCAAGATGACCTGCAATTTTGCAATTTGAGTGCCTCAAAATATCCATATGTATGAAGGCATGTACATTCGATGCCCAACGATCCCATGGCAAACGAGCATAATCATACAACCCAATTTTTTGCAACCATAACCAGTGAACTTCTGCCTCAATATTCAAATACAAGTTGCAATCCACGAAGGGAGTACCAACAGCACTAGGGATGGAAAGAGATGAAGCACTCGATGGTGTTACCTCTTCATCCCCTTGCTGCACCGACCTGTCGTCATCGCTTGCCACAGAGTTCATCATCGTCATCTTCCTGGCGGCCACGCTTGGTCAGGGACAGCTTCCGGGCTGAGAGCGACACGTATGCGTCATGGCGGTGAGAGTTGCAAGCCGAGAATGAGTCGAGAGTGGAGAAGAAGAGAGTCTGCCAAAAGAATACATGTCCTTTTCCATTTTCATGACAGTCCAAGTCCTCTCTCAATCCACCTTGGTTTGTGCTAAGTGTCACCTCAACATCATGGGATTTAGACCATTCACACATGTAACTACCAATAATTGATTCTGTTGTCCCATTTTGAATGATAACATGAACATTTGAATAATAAGGTTGTACTTCTTAAGCCTAAATCCATTCACTACAGGGCATAAAACCTTCCCTTGCAAGTCCTGCAGCAAAAAAGTACCCTGACCCATGTCTTTGAAAATGACAAGGGACTTGCGTACCTGAGTTTCAACTTACCAGGAAACTTGCCAAGGCGAGAGTTATAAACTACAACCCAGTCTCCCTCCTGAAAATTTTTCTTATTGACAAGTCTATTAACTCATGCATGTCTCCTCTATTGTGTGACACCCATAATATAAGTTGCTAATAGTCAGTCCTCTTCCAATTTCAAAAGTTGTTCTAATCTATGCTACACTGATTCTTCACGATCCATCTTTCTCATAACAGCAACTCTCAGACTTGGAACTAGAAATTCTGTAAGAACTACCACTTCCAAACCATAAACCAGCCTAAAAGGTGTAAGCCCTGTTGCAACTTTATATGCTATCCTGAAAGCCCACAATGCTGAATCAAGTTTAATATCCCAATCTTCTCGATTATCTTCAATAATTTTTTTCAAAATACGAAGAAAAATCTTGTTAGAACTTTCAGCTTGACCATAAGCCTGAGGATGATAAGGAGTAGACTTCTTGTGCATAATCATATATCTAATAGTCAGTTCTCTGATCACTTGATTTAGAAAATCCTTACCACGGTCACTGATCAGCTCAATAGGACAGCCAAATCTAGTCATAACATTAGAATACAAAAACTTTTCCACACTTGCTGCTTTATTATCCTTTAATGCCTGGGCTTCTACCCACTTAGTAGCATAATCAGTGCAAAACCAAAATGTATTTGTTACCTGTCCTTTTCATAGCTGGTTTGATGGGACCAATGAAGTCAATCCCCCACTTTTGAAACGACTCAAGTGGCAACACAGGATGATCTTACATCCTATCCCTGTCAAGTGGTTGACCTTCCTTGAGACACTACAAACACTCTTTAGCATACTAATGAGCATCTTTCAACACAATAGGCCACCATAACCCTGTTTGCAGTATTTTCATGCCTATAATCTCTCCTGAAAAATGACCTCCTGACAGTCCAACATGAGCTTCATGTAACACTGTTGGTTTCTCAAACTCGGGAACACACCTTCTCAAGACATTATCAACTCCCCTCCTGTACAGTGTGTTCATAACAACCTAAAACATTCTACTCTTTAGTGCCAACCTTTTTCTCTGGTCTGCTGAAAGGTGTGTAGGCATAATTCTTGACTTCAGGAAATGCAGCATATGGTCATAATATGAATCAAGATCAAGGACTTGAACCTCAAAAAGTTCAGCATCAGGTAATTGATCAGAAACTCCAACTTCAGACTCATCATTTTCCAATCTACTTAAATAATCAGCTATAGCATGCTCTTTCCCAGGGGTATGCACAACCTTGAAGTCAAACTCCTATAACATCAACATCCATCTTGCCAATCTACCTATCAATTGAGGCTTATTTATCAAGAACAAGAGTGCTTGATGGTCGACATGAAAAATGACTTGATTTCCCATCAAATAATTTCTAAATTTTTGCACTGAAAAAACCATTCTAAGTGCTTCTCTTTCAGTTATTGAATAGTTCTTTTCAGCAGTGCTTAATCTCCTATTTGCATAATGGATTGGTCTATACCAACCAATTACCCTATCCTGCATTAGAATAGCTCCCACAGCCAAGTCAGATGCATCAAAAAAAAAAGGAAAGGTAAATCCCATGCTGGAGGTTGCAAGATTGGAGCCACCACTAACATTTTCTTGAGAATACTAAAGGCTCTCTCTTGATCTTCCCTCCACACAAACTGTATCCCTTTCTTAGTGAGAGTTTTAAGAGGAGAACAGATATGTGACAGGTACCTTATATACCTGCTATGCCACTTAACTTGGCCCACAAACCGCATGACTTCCTGCACATTACTTGGAGCTTTAGCTTTTTGAACAACTGCAATCTTTCTGGGATCAATACTCATGCCTTCTTCTGACAAGATATGACCTAACAACACATCCCTTCTGGCTGCAAACACTAACTTAAAAGGATTTAAAGACATGCCAAGTATTCTGCATCTTTGAAAGCATAGTCTAAGGTGTTTTAAATGTTCTCTCATGTTGCCAAACACACAAAAATCGTCAATAAAGACCCTCATAAAAGCTGTTAGATAAGGCTCAAATGTCTTATGAGCAGCTCCCTGAAACTCAAGCGGTCCATTTTTCAACCAAAAATTCATAACTGTGCTAACATAAGCTCCCCACTCTGTGATAAAATTTGTCTTATCCATGTCTTCTGGATGCATGCTAATTTGATTGTATCGTGAAAACCCATCCAAAAAACTGTATATCTCATGACCAGCCACATCATCTAGGAGAGAATCAGTAAAAGGAATCGGGAAAGGATCACTAATAGTACCTGCATTTAATTTCCTGAAATCCACACAAACTCTGATCTTCCCATTCTTCTTTGGCACTACAACAATAGGAGATAACCAAGTAACCTGATTGACTTGTTTAATGAACACCACTCTCAAGAGCTTGTCAATTTCTTCCTTGACCTGTTTGGCATAGTTAGGATTCATTCTATACCTCTTCTAAACAATAGACTTAGCATATTTCTTCAAGTTTATCCTATGCTGACATATATCCTTGATGGGTTTAAGCTCATGCAAAAATATATTGAAACTCTCTGCACAACTGAATCAGATCCTGCTTGAAATTATCCTCAACAAAAATACTGACCTTGATGGGTTTAAGCTCTCCTCCAATATTTAGGTTAAGCTCCTCAACCTCATCTTCAACAACTCTTGCAGATCTTCTCATTGTATGCTCATACCTTACTTTTGCCTGCACAATGACTTTCTGCCCTTCATCATCCAGTACACCTGAACTGTCTATGAAACTGTCCATCTCAATTTGCTATTTTTCAAGTCCTTCTTGCTGCAAAACTTCAGGATGAGTAGTGCCTTGGTCCTGAAATAATTTATCTTGTTCATTCCTTGACCTGTCCTGAAATTCAAGATGCTCCTGACCTTCAGGAAGACCCTCTGATTGCTGTCCAGACTGAATTTGATCTACAGTTTCAACAGGTTGATGCTCCAAAAGTGCATTTCTAGCCACATTGGGCTGCTCTTGATATCCTTATCTAATACCATCACCATCTATCTCAAAAACTGGAACCACAGAAGGATTTGCCTGAAGAAATAATTCCTCCTCATCATCTTCTACTTCATCTGTAAGGTTAAGAGTCTGAGCTACTACAGGTCTAGTTGAACTTTTCAAGATAACATTATTAACTGTAGATAACTTGATTTTATTGAGCCCTCTTGGAATATACACATAATCATTTCCTTAATCTTGCTTGATTTTGGCCAATCTAAACCACGGTCTCCCCAAAAGCATTGCATGAGAGTCTCCAATTGCTGACATTCTTAGCACAACAAAGCTCACCCTGAACTTTAGACTAGCCACTAAAATTTGTTGATTCATTAAGATATCCAAAGGCTGTAACTTCCTTTGATCTACCATCCAGACCTGAAATGGGGCTGGTAAAAGCTCCTCTTGCTTTATTGCCAATATGTATGTTCATGAAGTATATTAACTCCGGAACCCCCTTCCAACAGGACATCATCATGTTTTCTTCCCTCATACTCAACTTGAATGGTGGGTACTTGGTAATCTGCAACCTCATGTTGAGTTGGTATGACTGCCTGACAATCAGGAATCGCTTGATCTTGAACTATTATACTTTAAAGGACTTCCTATTGCTTCTGCCTGATCTTCAAGAGTAACTTCTTCTTAAATCATGGTATCAAATCCAAAATTTTATCCAAGGTCAACTACAAAGAACACTTGGCCAAAGCTTGAAAAAGCTCTTTTGAACCTCCTTGCTGTAATTGTCCAGCAATTATGCTATCAAGAAATTGATTTTGTTGTTCATGAACATACTCCTGATGTTCAAGAAGTTGGTCGTGCAGTTCAAGTTGCTGTATGCCTAAAGTCCCTACATCATCAACTTGATCAAATTCAAATTCTTCAACAAGTTTTTGCAACTTTCTAACCTATTTTGTTGCCTTTTTTCCTGTCTTTTCTTGTTCCTGCCAATCAAGCTTCTTACCAGCTTGGCTTCTAGTTACTGCTAATACCATTGGTTCCTCTTGACATTCCTCTACTTCAATACAATTAGAACAATCACAATGAACATGCATACTTACAGCATTAGTGTTACCTAACACCTCCTTTGCCTCTTCATGAACCTTATCTTGCTGAATTTGCATACAGCCAATAGTTCATTTACCTTCAGGAGTCTGCCCTTTCTCATCTTGATCAGGTACCTCTTTAAGGACTGCTACAACTAGGGAAGGTGGATGATGTTGATGAGATGCTCCTGCAAGACTTCCATCATCGCGGGACCTTGGTACTGGCATTCCTCTCTATCCTATCCCTTTCCCAAAGCTCACACTTTGGTCCAACAAAGTGTCCTTGACCTCCACAATAGTGGCACGCTCCCATTTGTGTAGTTTGCTACTGTGCATGAAAATTTTCCCAAGGTTGTCTAGCTTGCATTCTTCTAGGTCCTCTGAAGGGTCTCTATGGTATGGTGTCTGGGGTAATCTAATTTAGTGCAGCTGGTTGAATAGGTCTTGGTCTAGCCTGCATCATTGGCATCTGTTGTGCCATCCTGGCATTACGATTATACCAGCAAGTCCTAGTTTCATGGGCCTTTCTCTTGCATATCTCACAATGCTTTTCCTTTCTCTTACTTTCAGAAATACCCAAATCTTTTAAATTCTATTTTATCATTTTATCTAACTTGTTGTCCAGGCTGACTTCTTCCTATCTTTGTCCTTTGCTTTCTTCTTTTTGGTCTTGGCTAATCCTAATTTCTTCTTCTTCTTCTTACGCCTCCTCCGGCTAGAATTATCTTCATCACAGTCATTGGAATCATCATCAGAATCTGAATTGTAATCATTGCCTTCATCATCACTATCTGTATCTGAATCTGATCCTAAATCTGCATTAGAATTTGATTCTGAAGAGTCCTCATCTTTACTATTCTTAGATCTAGAGGTACCAAGTCTTTTTTCCACTCTCATAGCTGCCATGATCATTGTGTCCAATGTATCATTCTGGCCCATCTCAACATTGGCAATGGGATTCCGAATCTTACCTCTCAAGCCCTTCATAAATAGGTAATCTGCATTTCAACTGAAGGTATATCATCAACTTGTAGCCTATTTAATAGATTCATAAACTTCTGGGCATAGTCCTCCACCAACATAGCTTTTTGCTTGATCTTCTTAATCTTCTTGAGAATGTCTCCTAGAGTTTTATCTTTACGGAACCTACCCAAAAATGCTATTTTTAAAGCATCATATGAATTAAAGGCTGCCATACCAAAACTGGCAAACCAGTCCATAGCCTTTCCCTAGAAGGTGGCATCAAACTGTTGCATTTTAACCTGATCCCCGTACATTTGATTGAAACCACTAGCTGTCCATCTGGTCTCAAATTGTGCCACATGGCAATCAAGGTCTTCTTTCTTCTTGCCTGAAAATTCAGATGCACAAACCTTTGGATTAACCAACTGATTTGGATTCATTTTGGGTCTCTTCTTGGGCTTCCTTGGAGGTGGTAATGGATTGCAAACATCATCAACCATTTCTAGGCACTACACACAATCATATTCCATTTGTGATCAAGAACCAACTACTCAAATACAACTACCTGATGTTTTTACCTACACCCTGACTTTCAGGCAACACATCATATGAAGTATAAGGACTGATTTACATATGTTGATCCAGAAGACTACATGCATACTAATACTAAGGTATGAAATAGTTCTAAATAGATGGTAAAGTTCAAGTCTTAACAGTACATTTTCTATTTGGTTATCATAGATATCTTCACATGGAGGAAAAATATCAGTAATATACTTGCAGTGGAGGTCTTTAATAGGAAAGATAGTGGTGGTAATTGGATTTGTGATAAGTACTATAAGTTGGATTGGATTTTGATGCACCCAAGTACTCGAGGGAGTTTCAAGGTCAGGCGTAAGGATGTT
Source organism: Lygodium microphyllum (assembly GCF_053477565.2). NCBI lineage: Eukaryota > Viridiplantae > Streptophyta > Polypodiopsida > Schizaeales > Lygodiaceae > Lygodium > Lygodium microphyllum. The sequence goes on from NC_141145.1 coordinate 23,569,961, forward strand.
GCAAACCCTAGCAAACATTGGAAAGGTAGAATTTTAGAGTTCAAAAAAGTATTTAATGGAACAAGTATAGTAACATAAGTGTTGATCCAATATGTTTATATGCACAAATAAATCTCTGTACACGACAATAACTACATTGCAAATTATAAACAAAATAGTAAGTTTTGAAATTTTATCATTGTTTATTCTTTTGCATCAGAGTTGTTTTTAAAAATCTTTGCAGTGTTCTAATTCAATCTTGTTTTATTGACAACTCTATATCCATCAACTTTACATGAATGGCAGAATGTGGAATGTTTGAGTGGCAAGATACATGTTTGGTATGAAGAAATAGGTTCTTTGATCTATGATAATAACTTTGGAAGTCAACTTGCAACTCAAAATATCTTTCTTTATAATTCATTGTATGTAGTAGAATGCCAGAGATGTCCCATTGATGCCACTATCCAATGGTGAATGGTTGATTGGTAGCTTGGAGTTGTTAGGAGCATGTAAGTCCAAGATAAAATCTGACATCAATAGTGTTATGAAACCCACCACATGCTCCAAAGATGTGCATCTTAGTTGGTTTGTTCCATTCTCATTGTTTGTACATTTGTTTGGTTCATGTGATGTTCTGAAGAAAACAAAGATTACTTATCAATGCAAGTGTCCATCCGAGGAATGGATGAGTTAGCTATTGGGTGAGTCTTAGCAAGTCAAAAGAACACATTTTGATGAGATGATTGAGTGAAGGGTCAACCAATGTGATCTCATATTCAGGTAAATCTTTTTTACTACTTTGAATGCCTTGATTTAATTGACATAGGTCTTGCTTAGATGAATTGTTGTGTTATTCGCATTTACTTACCATTAATTTTGTTTGTATTACAGGTATTTCATTGCTAGACAAACTCTGTGCATTCGCTTTCAATATAGAAGATGGAAACTTTTGCAAAGGGAGTGGATCAGCTTGGATCAAGATACCTGAGATGAGATAGATACATCTCTCATAGATGTGGTTATCTTGTGGAATTGTCATAATCCTTTTGTGGTCAGCACAGAGAGCCATTGGCCCATTTCTTTTCTGAGACAAAAAATCCAATTAATGTCCAATGAGCCCCTCTGCAACTTCTATTTCAAGTTAGATAATAGAAAAGTCAAGATTTTTAGTGAGCAATCCATGACATGTAAACAATGTGCTTCTCCACATATCCTTGAGATAGTGGAATCCTTGTAATTTTTTTAAATAAAGAACGAATATAAAAAAATTTTAAACTTCTGAGTACTTTCAATTTAGATAATCTTAGTTTAAATTTAGATCATCTTAGTTTACTATGATCCAGGCGTGCGATAATACATACTGTAGTTAGTCAATCGTACTGGTTAAAATCATAATTAAATTGCAGGCTGGAATTCTATAATCTATGCAATATTGTCTTTGCATAATGATATATTGTAGCTCATCTCTCCTACTTCTTTCTTAAAATTAAATATTAAATTGAATCCAAGGGATTTTGAAGGTTTTTTAGATTTCTTTTCTTAAAAATTTTCTGTATTTATTGTAGTTGGACTTGAATATACTCAGCGATCCAAGTATATTCGAGGATATAATAATGTAAAATGAAGCATTTGTGTGTATGAGTGATTTTAATGGTTACTTTAAAGTATTGAAGTAAAGAAACTAAGGTAAGAGTTTTAATTTGAAACTTTAGGGTTAAAAAATAACATTTATTTGAAAACCTAGATACATAAAAGCTATAACTCCAAACTCATTTTCACTTTCATTCTCTACTTCCCTACACTTGTGCTCTTGTTCCTTCTCTCTTTGTGTGCCATGGTTATCACTCTCACCTTTGCCGCATGGATTAGCTCCACACCACCATAGACCCTAGCTCTAGTATATTGGCATCGTTTTGTGATGCGGCAAACCCTCTCACCTACTCTATTCCAGACTGTGCTCTCAAATGGGTCCCCATAGATTTCTTATATAGTTTGCGTGCTAGATTAAGCTATGCAAAGGTAATAAATCGAGCCCTCGTGCATGTGGAGCAGCATCTTCGTGCTAGAGCAATCCCAAGACCACACCATGATGGATCTCATCGAGCATGATGCAGCATTTTTCATATATGTTTTGTGCACTGAGGTGCAAGAGGACAGTAATGAAGACATTGACACACCCTCTCGGCCACAGCTAGAGTATTTCGAGAGGGAGCCTAAGGAGATCACACTCAATTTGAGAGTAGAGGCAACACAAAGCTTAGCCATCGTGCACCCACCTCCTTGCCTTGTTGAGATGTCGACAAGCGATGAGCCACCCCTCGCTTCTCTCCATGCTATCATCATCAAGGGGGTGGAATATTTACTTAAGCAGGATGTACTATAAATTTTGGGGCTAAGGGAAGAAGAGCTATATTGTATCATGGTGCGTGATGCACTTGATGATTTTATAGATTTTGATATACAAGATGCACTAGCACATGTTGATGAGGTGGCTTGATATGATGGTACGAGTGTCAATGACATATCTACCATTATGAGCATCAAAGAGTAGATTGAGAATGCGGCGCCATAGTATGAGATCTCAGATGAGGAGTTCGAGCGTTTGTAAGAAATATTTTTTGTACATTGACCCAACTATGCAATACTTTCCCAAGAGAGAGACGAGGGTGGCCCAGTTGCAGGAGCAGACTTGGATGCTCCATTACAACAGCAGATAGATGATGCAGAGAATGTAATGTTATCGGATTAATGTTATCAGATTTGCATAAAAATTTACTAGTTGGTCCTCTAGGGCATCGAGAGTGTGCACATAAAATTTTTCCGAGATCGGGCCCCTAGAGTTGCCCTGGCCAGAGGCTCCCATCTGGGGGCCAGAGGCTCGCATCTGGAGGCCCTACTATTAACTTTTTACGCAAATCCGATGTATATATCTTTAACACACTCCATGCATAGTGAGTCTGACATTGAACTTGTGTGATGCAGGATATTGTCTATATAGATGAATTTTCATCTAGACAAGGTGGCCGATCTGGTAGCCAAGGAAGGGTGCAGGACTCAGCATTGAAGGAGTATGTCGACCAGCTTGTGACCAACATTATTGTATTCCATAAGACATGCTCTCTGGCTTTTGCTGAGAACTTCTTGAAGTTGAGGGCACTAACGAAGGCTAGGCCCTTCAAGACCATCCCAACAAACTCTAGCTTGGAGAAAGTAGTGTTGCTTCAACATTTGAAGCTCCTCTACTTATTCTCTAGTACTAGGTCTGGGCCACTTTTTTCCATGGTGGCCCGCGACATGGTTTTGCTGGTGTTGAAGACCCCAATGTCATTAGGCAGGAACTACTAGGGCAAAATGTGTTGCTTCCTATGATCAAGAATAGCTCTGACTATGGGGAGTCTAGCTCAAAGAAGCCTAGGAGAGAGTAGATGTATTTAGTGTCAAATGATATCTCATCACCAATGTAATGTAATTTGTAATCTTCTCTTGAAGTAATGAAAACCGATTTTTGTTGGATTTGCGTGCAATGTAGTTTGTCATATGCATCATTTATTATTGTTTTTAACTTGAATGTTACGTTTATTTATCAGATTCATACACAACATGATTCGTACCCTAAATTTAATACCTAGTGCTTTATTGAGTTCGTAGGCAACATGTATTTGTTTGAACGCATGTAACGATAACTCAAAGACATAAATAAAACAAATAACAAGTGAATAAACAAAAATAAGATGCGCCAAAAAATTTGTATTCATATTCATAACATTTTACATGGGATCCATTACAACCAAGGTTTTACAAAATCTCTTTGGAAGCTAAATTCCGTATATGTTTTGATAGTACACCCCTATCGTTATTGATCTCCGTGAGGATTATCCTTCAGTCACCGGAAGAATCTCACTATCTGCAAATCCTTATCAATGACGGTGACTCTCCTTGCATGTACTACTACATAGACCGAGTCTCCGAACAACTCGATGATGTAAGCTTCGACAGCTTTCTGTAGTGCAAGGAGGGCTTGGACACCCCAGCGATCGGGTTGTTGCAAGCGTGTTCCATCTGGGAAGTGCCTCATGTTGTTCTTAATGAGTACGCTATCCATAATCTCATGCACTAGCCTTTGGAATGGAGCCTTTGGTATTAGGAGGTGTGTGGTCTTCTGGTAATGGTAGATCCCACGAAGAGCCATTGTGCATGGCTTCCATCGACGCTTGCGATGCTGGCATGGTGGTGGAGTTGGGGGAGATGGCCTCTGCATAGGATTTCTAAGGGGGTGTCTCCAAGCCACTTGCTTGGTGCGTGCCATATCTTCTAGGAATAAAAACTCAAAACTCAAAAATGAAATGTGTAAAATGAGGTGAAACTTTAAACTTATAGCAAAATTTTCAAAAAACCCTTAAACCTGAATTAATGTATCCAGGATTTGGAAAAATATGATCAGGGATCTGATTAACGTGAAATTTTACATGTGGACTCCTCTAGGGTACATCAACTACCCAAAAAACTTTTGGCCTCATCAGAGCTCTCTGGGACACCTATCTAGAGGCTGGCGCCTGGGGCCCTAAAGCCCCAGATTCAGGGGCCCAGATGCAAGCCTTCGAAAAGGTGTCCCAAAGACTTCTGATGGGGCAAATTTTTTAATATCCATGAGTTTTTATGATGTCCGACATGTGAGCTAAGTTTCACCGGATTTCGATTTATAAAATTGACAATTCAATAATTTTTTGAAAATGCATTAACTAGATTATACTTCACTGATAACAAAAAAACTCACCACCACACCGAGTGTGCACAACTGCATATTAAATGTGTTGTCAACCAAACTACGTGAAATATTGGAAACCTAAAAATTCATAAGAAATAAGTCATGGGTCAAATGGAATATCGCATATCGGTTTGCCAAACAACTAAATATAGTAAAGATATAGTGCATGGCCCATGTACAACTGATCTTTGATGTGTGCATGATTGCGCATTGAATTTATCCTTAGCAAAACTACTTTCAAAATTAGAAACTTGGAAATACGCACAATGCAAATCATAGCAAAATAGAATATCAAATATCAGATTTGGCATTCGAAACCATGAAGTACACGGTAGATAGTGCATTGCACCAAGTACAACTAGAACTAGGCAAAATTTAGCTGCATTTTGTAGGCCATTGCTATCAAATACTTGAAGGTCTACTAGAAAGATAAACCAAAAGTGAGCTTCTTACAATCTACAACCAAACGTGAGCTAAAAACATAGATCCAATTACAAGGTAGCTTCTCAAAGCATATTGTTGACATTAAGATTAAATGCATACTTGTTGTTGCGGATCCTACAAACAAGAACCATGTCTATGGGCTTAATAGTGATACGTGGAGCATGAATGCCTAAAAGTTGAGAATTACCCATTAGATCGATCAAGTAACTTTTAGCTGCTTCTTGGAGAGTAAGCAAGGCTTGGCTTGACCATCGCCCCACATTCCATGCCATATTCCTTGAAAAGAACTTGTGATGATGCCCTAATTGCAGATCTTGCAGTGTTTCTTGTGTTGAGATATCGAGCTCCACTCGTGATACGCCAGGGTGACCGTTGTATATTTATGTCACCGACTTGTCAGTTGCAGACGCGGTTGGTACACCGCCCATGAATAATAGCTACATGATAGCTATCCTTATCTACTCTAGTTCGTGGCTCAGTTAGTATGCCACCTTAGTTAGTTGAGTTTGGTTTGAGACCCATATATAGGGTTCTTCTATTTCTTTGTACTAGAGTTCTTTTGGCTTACACAACTAAGAAGAGGAAAACTGTTTTCAGCCTCCACCCTTGTGTGTCTTCCCCCATTGTGCAAGCAAGAAAGCTTCAAGCGAGACTCCTTCCTTCTCTCCCACAATCTTGACATGGTATCAGAGCCTTGTTCGTGGTAAGGAGCTCAAGAAAGCAAGCCAAGCTCGCGGTGGTCTGGTAAGAGGAGCAGTGTTGCTTTCATTTCCTGTTTTGGGAGCAGATCTCTGCAGGTAGCACAGCCGGAAATTGCAGGAGTGCATTGTCTCAGGTTGAGACGCCCTTCGCGGTGAAGCAAGAGGGCAGTATATGCTGCGGGGGAGGGCTTTAGCCCTAGGCGACCTTGTTTTTTTGATTTGAGGCCATTTCGGGGCCTGTTTTGCAGACGGAAGTTTTCTGCACGCACTCAAGAAAAGGCTCAGTTTTATGCTGTGCGACCACTGTTCTACAGGTCGGTGAAAAGTTACTGTAAAAATTGCATCGTATGCTTGTGCGCAGAGACATTGGGAGTTTCAGAATCATCCTTGGTTCCTGTTTATGCAAAATCGTCACTAGGAAGTGACTGTGTGGTCAAATACCACTTTCGCCAGTTTTGCAGATTTGCCCTTGTGAGGGTGAAGCTGTGTTTTTTGCAGTGACAGAATTTCTTGCAGTATTCTGTAATGGCGTCTGATTCTCTTTCACAGATTGTCACTGAAAAGCTTGACAAGAACAACTTCCAGGCATGGAAGTTTAGAATGACGAATTTCCTTATGGGAAAAGGATATTGGGAATTTGTTGCAGGAAATGAAGAAGAACCAGTTCTTCCTGATGTTCCCAATCAACAACAAATGCAGGCATTTAAAACATGGCATGAGAGAGCCAGGAAAGTTATGTATTGGCTGTCTATCAGCATTTCAGACTCTATGATTGTGCATATTCAGGATGCAAGTACGCCAAAGGAGGCATGGGATACTTTGTCAAAAATGTATAGCACAAATACGCAAGCCAGGAAAATGCAGCTCAAGCAAGAGTTGCACAATGTGCAAAGAGAAAATATGAGCATCAACGACTACCACATGAAGGTGAAGAAGATTGCAGATGCACTTGCTTCCATTGGGTCGCCAGTGGAAGATGATGATTTAGTTTCCGTGACCTTGAATGGTCTAGGAAAGGATTATGCACAGTTTCGGACATCCATTTCAGTTCGTGAAAGATTTCCTGATTTTGAGGAGTTGATTGCTCTTCTAATTTCTGAGGAACAGAGAAATGGTGGTGCATCTTCTTCAGGAGGAACTTCAAAAGAAGCTGTCTTCTACTCAAATGCTGGAAGAGGTAGAGGCAGAGGTAGAGGAGGCCGATTTGGAGGCCGTGGCAGAAATCAGAATATGCAGCAAACTCAAGAAAACCAGTCCTATGGAGGAGGACGTGGTAACTCTAGAGGCAGGGGGAGCCAAAGAGGTCGTGGTGGATGGCAAAGAGGCCAAAATGCAAACAGTAATGTTGAATGCTACTATTGTGGTAAAATGGGTCATATGGCTAAAGACTGCTATAAAAAGCAGAATGACATCATGAATGGAAAACTGCAACAAGGGAATTATGCATCTTCTAACAGACAGGGTGATGACAGAAATGAGCATTTGTTCATGGTGCAGCACATGAACAATTCTGTGACAAGTGCAGAAGAAAGCAATGATGTATGGTATGTTGACTCAGGTGCATCAAACCACATGACAGGTCATGCAGAATGGATGGAGGATGCAAGGAAAATGGAAAAACCAGGATTTGTGGAGACTGGTGATGATACTGCACATCCTATTGTGCAAATTGGAAAAATTCCTTTGTCTATGCAGGATGGGAAAAAGAAATACCTGTCCGATGTATTTCATGTCCCGAATATCACCAAGAATCTGGTTTCAGTTGGTCAAATGGTTGAACAGGGCTTGCAGGTCAGATTTAATCCTCATGGATGCTTTGTTGAGGATATGAAAAATAAAGGTCGCTTGATAGCAAAAGGAAAGAAGAAGGGCAGAATGTTTACATTGGATGCAGACATGTCTGAATTGAGTGCAGCAATGTTTGCACATGGGACCGGTGTAGTTGCAGATATTGATATCTGGCATAAACGCATTGGTCATGTTAATGTACAGCGACTTAAATCAATGCAGGCCCAAAATATTGTTGCAGGATTGCCCAAATTCAAGGTTGTAGAAATGCATAAGGTATGTGAAGCCTGTCAGTTTGGAAAACAGGCAAGGAAACCATTTCCTAGACATGTTCAAGAGAGTGAGAAGCCATTGGAATTAATTCACTCTGATGTGTGGACAACTAAAGCTGCATCTCTTGGAGGCTGTCATTATTTTGTCAGTTTTATTGATGACTATAGCAGAAAAGTTTGGGTGTATTTTATGAAAAAGAAAAGTGAAGTTTTTGGGCATTTCAAAACTCTTAAAGCTATGGTTGAAAAAGAAACAGGTCTGCAAATAAAATGCCTGAGGTCAGATGGAGGGGGAGAGTACCTCTCAAATGAGTTTGCAAAGTTCTTGCAGGAGCATGGCATAAAGCAGCAATATTCATGCAGTTATACCCCACAACAAAATGGAATTGCAGAAAGGAAGAACAGGCATATTGGAGAGGTATCTCGTGCCATGCTCAATGAAAAAGACTTGCCAGATTTTTATTGGGCTGAAGCAGTTGCTACAGCAGTCTACATAATGAACAGGACTCCCACTGCAGCAATACATGGAATGACTCCAGAGGAGAGGTATACTGGTAGGAAACCAGATATTTCTCATTTGAAAATTTTTGGTTGCATTGCCTATGTACATGTGCCAGATGAGCTGAGATCCAAGTTGGATCCAAAAGCTGAGAAGTGCATCTTTATTGGTTACTCTCTGCAGCAAAAAGGGTATAGATGCTATAACCCTTCTACTCGTAAGTTTACAGTGAGCAGAGATGTTGTTTTTGATGAGATGAGTAGCTGGTATAAACCAGTAAATGTGATTGATGATGAAGATGCACAAAATGGTAATGCTACACAGAATTCACAGCAGCAGTCACAAAATATTAGTGGACCTGGAGCGTCCTCTAGCAGTGGTTCTCATTCTTCGCCATGGACAGGAAGATTGAGATCAGGAGAATCTTCTCAAAGTAATGCAGATAGTGGTATGCAGGTATCACGAAAAGGAAAAGAGAAGGTTGATCAGCCCATGTTTGATGTGAATGCAGGTCACTCTTATGTGGATGGTGAATCCAGTGGCTCAGAACAGAGCATTGATGATGAGTTGGGTATCCCCTCTATTGTTACACCTGGAGTAAGGAAGACCAGGGATGTTTTGAGAGCACCTGGGAGTGAACCTACTTTGCGCAGGTCTACAAGAGCTAGGTATCCTGTGGATAGGCTGAAATATGATGGATTTACAGCCATTCACTATGCATATATGGTCAAAGTGATACAGGAACCAGAACCCACATCTTTTGAGCAAGCCATGGGAAAAGAAAAATGGGAGAAAGCCATGGATGAAGAAATGGATGCCTTGGAAGCAAATGCTACATGGGAGTTAGTACCTTTGCCTAAAGGTAAGAATGCAATTGGCTGTAAGTGGGTTTATAAGGTGAAGCACAATGCTGATGGTTCTGTGAACAGATACAAGGCAAGATTAGTAGTCAAGGGGTATGCACAAACATATGGCATTGACTATGAAGAAACATTTAGTCCGGTTGCAAGGATGGCAACCGTAAGAGCAGTCATTGCTATGGCTGCATCAAAGGGATGGTCTTTACATCAGATGGATGTAAAGAATGCCTTCTTGCATGGTGATTTGCAAGAAGAGGTCTATATGGAGCAGCCACCAGGTTATGTGCATGCTGTTCATCCTGAGTTTGTTTGCAGGTTGAAGAAAGCCTTGTATGGCTTGAAGCAAGCACCTAGAGCATGGTCTGACAAGATAGGACAGTATCTTGTCACTATTGGCTTTCAGATTTCCAAGGCAGATTTCTCACTTTATGTGAGAAAAACAGAGAAAGGTATTATGCTGCTTGTCATTTATGTTGATGATTTGATTATGACAGGTGACAGTGATGAAGATATCCTTCATGTGAAAATGCTATTGAAGCAGAAGTTTGAGATGAAGGATTTGGGAGAGCTGCGTTATTTCTTGGGCATTGAGGTGATTAGATCACCAAGTGGGATACAGCTCTTGCAGAGGCAGTATGGATTGGACATGCTGTCCAAATATGGGATGACAGGCTGTAAGCCTATTTCAGTTCCTTTGGAGCAAAATGTGAAGCTGAGCACAGATGCAGGTGAGCTTCTAGAAGACCCTACTATGTACAGACGCATAGTAGGAAGTTTGATTTATATGACTATTACCAGGCCAGATTTGAGCTATGCTGTTGGATTGGTAAGTCAGTTTATGCAGGCTCCAAGAAAACCACATTTGGATGCGGCTAGACGCATACTTAGGTATGTGAAGTCCACATTGCAGTATGGACTATTTTATGAGACTGGGGTTCAGATACAGTTGCATGGATACACTGATGCTGATTGGGCTGGTAGTATTTCTGATAGACGATCTACCAGTGGATATGTATTCTCTTTTGGGAGTGCTGCAGTCACTTGGAGCAGCAAGAAACAGCCTACAGTTGCCTTGTCGAGCACAGAGGCTGAGTACAGGGGTGCAGCAATGGCTGCATGTGAGGTAGCTTGGTTGCATAAGCTACTTTATGATATGCATCAGTCTACAGATGGGCCAGTTGTCATTTATTGTGACAACATGAGTAGTATACACTTGGCAAATAACCCAGTCTATCATGCTAGAACAAAGCACATTGAGGTGCATTATCACTATGTGCGAGAGAGGGTTTTACTAGGTCTTATTGATCTAGTTTATGTCAGCACAGAGGATCAGGTAGCTGACATATTCACGAAGGCATTGGGCGTAGAGAAGCTGCGCAAGTTCAGAGACCTGCTTGGTGTGCAGGAATTGGGATTGAGCTCGAGGGGGAGTGTTGAGATATCGAGCTCCACTCGTGATACGCCAGGGTGACCGTTGTATATTTATGTCACCGACTTGTCAGTTGCAGACGCGGTTGGTACACCGCCCATGAATAATAGCTACATGATAGCTATCCTTATCTACTCTAGTTCGTGGCTCAGTTAGTATGCCACCTTAGTTAGTTGAGTTTGGTTTGAGACCCATATATAGGGTTCTTCTATTTCTTTGTACTAGAGTTCTTTTGGCTTACACAACTAAGAAGAGGAAAACTGTTTTTAGCCTCCACCCTTGTGTGTCTTCCCCCATTGTGCAAGCAAGAAAGCTTCAAGCGAGACTCCTTCCTTCTCTCCCACAATCTTGACATCTTGCACCAACCTAGAGAATGGTGCCTTAGGGATAATCAAGTTGGCACTCTTTTGGAATTTCCTTATCCCACATTAGCGCACCTATGTCTAGTCTCCATCATTTTGTGAGGTGGAGCAACTGGAGTATGTGGACCACCATTTCTGGACATAGTAGCATCACCATTATTAGCTGTAGTAGGGCCACCATTGTCGGCCACCAAGGGACCTTTGTCACTCACAATACACTCACTAGATTTGGAAGAGTGTTGAGCTCTTGCTAGCTCTTGCAAGGGCCTTCTTAATAGGAAGCTTGGAATGTGCCATGGTTGTGATGATGAAGGATAGAAGATGGAGGGTAGAGTGAAGAGTAAGAAAATGAAAGGAGAGACTTGACTTAAGTACGAAACTTTCAAACTTACTGTGGTGTAAATGAACTTTAAAATTAAAAAACATAGTTTGAAATCGACTTTGAAAAACATAGTGACAAACCTTCAAAATTTTAAACAAAATTTGCAAGACATCTCATGTTAAAGATAGGAGTATTGATGTGTCATATCTTGGGTACCTATGCTCTCTCGTGGACTCTAAATGCATTAAAAGTATTATCTTTATCTAGGTCTCTATTTCTTGACATCTCTCTCTTGGTTTGCCAACCATTCTGCGTGCCATTGTCTATCTGTGCTATTCTCATATCTTGTTTTTCTCACTTCATTTATCGTATCTCTAATCTCCTATACCACCATTGCAACAATTGCCTCATAGAATTGGAATCATTGATGCTACCTCCATGATCAGTTGCCTTTTGAAAAGCACAGCAAGCTTGCCAATGAGATTGTTCCATGCCTTGAGTTGACCATACTGCCAAACTTCCTTGATCTGTAAAGTATAGACCATGTGCTTCAAGTATATGTTGCACATGAAGAGAGACTAGAAACACAAACTAATTCGAAATTATGATATTTTTTTGTAATGGTGACAATATTGACCATGTAGTGTGTTATACCGCTTGTAGTCCATGCCTCCACCATGGACTTATGAAATTTAGCAACTATCTCTTTAAATGTATTGGCATCATCGTCCCTAAACCTCAACTTTTGTAAGAGAACTACTAATCTATCTAGGTGTATCCACACTTCTGCCTTTGCAATCCTCGTTTGTCCCCCATTGCTCCAATCCGAAACAACAAGGAGTAACTTTTTCCATGCTTCACACTTCTCTGGTTTTTTTATAAGTATATTTCCTTCCTCATCTCCAGGTGAAGGTATAAACTTCCTAGCCTTGGGTCCATCAAAGCATGGTTTACAAGGGATATCTCCACTCTTTCCAGATATTTCCTCATCCTTTTTTATTTCTACTTGGCCCCCGTGCAATCCAACTTCAGAGAGGACTTGTTCTACCTTCTTAAATGTAGCATCAGCTTCTGACACAGGATGCATTTTGTATGCAAAGCATATATATTTATATACTAGCTTCTCAATTATTCTAACCAAACAATGCAATGTGCAAAAGTGAACCCTTATTAGTGGTATTTCCAAAATAGGGTGCTAGTTTGGATCCACTAGAACTAGCATTCTATTTCTCATGACTTTTTTATCACGTGTTGGAGCACCTTGTTATCCTACCTTGGTAAGCCATTCTTTCTTTCCATCTTTTCCTTTCTTCCTAGTTTGCATACAGTTTATGCACATAAATTTTGCATTTACTACATTTGATAAACCAAACATACACTTCAATGTTTTTAAATCACCTGCAAGATGCCATTCAACTTGATAGTCCCCAAATCCCTCAATGTGTAAAATTACTCCATTATTTTGTGAATAATACTGGGTATATTAGTGAGGTTAAAAAAACCTTTAAGTACTTCATGGTCCTCCTTTGGTACTTCAAATGCTGCAACCCACCATATTTCTTTCTCTGACTGTACACTGAAGTATAAAGGATGGTTTTCATCAATGTTGGGATCCAATGCTCGATTCATAATTGTTATGCTCACACGTTTAAGTTTTTGCCCCTTAATAATCTCACTCTCATCAAGTTTGAGGACAAACTTAAGCTTGCCTCTACATTCTTCCATAGACATATTATAGAACTTGGCCATAGCAATCTAAACCCTACTTACATATATCCAATACAAAGTTGTTGGATGCATTCAATACAAATGCAACTTCTTTGGAACCATACTTCAATATGTATGTATTTTCCAGATACGTTGGCTCACCAATTAGTTCTAAAACTTTCTCATTTAGTTGTTTTCAAGCCTCCTTCACATGAAATGGTTTTGGTAAAGGCATTACTCGCTTAGTTTTGAAGACTTGCTTAAATCATGTATCCAATTGTTGATAGAGCATACGATATGACTTAGAACTCATTCCCACCTTGTCACATAATCCTCGAGCATCTATAGCAATAAACAAGTTGCTCACATCCCTAAGATGTTCACTTGCAACACCATCTACAATGTCCCTGAATTTACAATTTTCCAATACATTTTTTACCATATCCTTGCTTAGGACTTTGGCAATAGTATCATTCTTTGCATGAGGGAACATATTTCTCATTGTAGCAAATTGAGCATATATCTGTCTATGATATTGTCTACTTCGTTTGGTTAATTGGTGAATTGGTTTAACTAATCGGATGCGCCAATGTGCTTCTTTGGTTTTTAAAGTGGGCCCAATCTCCAAAGTTTTTGTGAGCTTCCTCTTTATGTTTCGATTCTCCTTCTCCAAGTCTATAACTTTAGACTATAACTCCAAATTTTGCACGTGTGTAGCCTGCATAGCATCTTCAATGACAGACATTGCTTGTTGTAGGCTCTAGTTCTCCCTATCCTTCTCAGCCAATAATCTATCCTTTTTCATCAAATACTGCATATTCCCTTGTAATCTTGTCTGCATATTTGTCAAGGCTTGATGAGGAAGAATAAATCCACAGCATTACTGGTTGATCTTGAGGGAGTGGAATTTAAAAATAAGGTTACATTAGGAGAAATATGGACTCTCTTTTTTGCCCCTTAAGGGGTTTCTCTCACCTCTGTCTCTAAAAAGAGATTCCAAAATAATGTTATAATAAGAGATCTTCTACAATCAAGCAAATCTCGTACCTGTATTTTCAATAGATTTCACCTATTATTTTATTCTCAAATTGTAGGATAATGTTACTTTTTCTCAAAATCCTCATAATTAAAAAATATAATTCTATTTTTTGTAAAAATGGAGCCAATCATTAATATACAACTCTTTAATGCCCTCATGACTTTTCAACATGAAAATATGTTAGAATCATTCTCATTCTTGCTTCTTAAAAGGGCAGAAGTTAAAAAACGATATAAAATGACTTACACATCATATTTTAAGATTATTTTTTATTATAAAGGGACCATCCCATTTGGGCTCAAGTTTTCTTGGAAACAATTCTCTACGTGCATCATAATAAAGAACTAAATGCCCCTTCTTAAAGGTGTCTTTGCTTTTAAATCATGTAGCTGCTTCATCTGACGCTTAGCCACTTCCTAGTACAACAGACTCTGCAATTTGAGCTCATCCAAGTGGGCCAGAGTCGTAAAGTGCTCGAAGAGTGCATCCTCGTCACCCAAAGAATGATTGATTTGCGAATCTTATAGTTGGCAACTCAATCTCTAGAGGCAAAACACACTCCTCCCCATAGACTAGCTTGAACGAGATGTGGCCAGTGGCTCGTTTAAATGTTGTGTTATACACCCACACCGCCACATACAATTTCTCATCCCAGTATGGCTTCTTTTTAGACACTATTTTTTATAAAATGCCAACAAGCTGCTTATTAGTACTTTCAACTTTCCCATTCACTTGTGGGTTATAGGGAGTTGTCTTATTGTGCTTGATTTGCCATGCCTCAGTCAAGCTTTTAATCACCTTGTTTAGGAAATGGATCCCACGATCCAATACTAATTCTTTTGGCAGACCAAATCGGCATATAATCTGCTCTAATAGGAAACTAGCCGTCTATTTTTGTCATCCTTCCTCGTCGCTCGTGCTTTTGACCACTTTGTAAAATAGTAAGTCACCACTATGATATATCTCTTTTGTGTAGAAGAAGACAGGGTAATAGGACCCAGAAATCTATGTCCCACTTCTCAAATGAAATTATAGCCATAATCAGAGTAAGTGGTCACTTCCTATTCTCTCTATTGTCATGCTATTGACAAGTATCGCATCTCTTAACATACTTGAATGTATCTTGAAAAATGGACGGCCACCAGTATCCGGCTCTTAAAGCTTTTTGGGTAGTCAGTCGTCTAGCAAAGTGCCCTCCACAAGCGGAGTCATGGCACTCTTCCAAAATGAATGGAACCTCGTCCGTCAGGCATCACACATCTGTGATAGATATCATAAACCCCTACCAATATAGTGTTCATGTGATCAAGGAAAACTTCAAAGCCTGTTGTCTAATTTTTCTCTTTTCTGATTTTGATAAACCGGCTACCGTCTCTCCTGTTGTTGATAGGTAATGCATGATAGCAGCATACCAAGATGGGATCAAAGCTGTATCAATTTTAAACATTTCCTCAATATCACTTCCTTTAGCCAAAGTCTCTTTCGGCTCCTCAAAATCCACAAGGCATTCCACAATACCCTATAGCTTTGGTGGCTTACTTCTAATCTCATAGTCAAATTCCTGCAAAGTGATTAGCCACCTTGCTAAATAAATGATCAGATGGTTGTAGCTTATTCATAAGAAATCTAAGCCCCTCCACCTTTATATAAAAAACTACCTTCTATAGAGGATGTAGTGCCTAAATTTTTTTAGTCTCAACTACCATTGCAAGGCACAACTTCTCCATGTAGGTGTAGTTGATTTCTGATATGACCAACTTCTGACTAGCAAAAGCGATCAAATGATACGATTTTCCCTCCCATATTTGGGATAAACAACAGCTGATACTATGTGTGGTGGCTGCTGAAAATATATAGAATACTTCACCCCTTTTAGGTGCTTTTAAAATTGGTGCTTTTACTAGCTTCTATTTCACATAATCAAAAGATACCTTACAAGGCTCACTCCATTCGAATAGATAGCTAAAGGATAATAGATTTGTTAGTGGCAACGTTCTTTCTGCCAAGGCATTTATGAACCTCCGATAGTACCCTACAGATGACAAAAAGCTGTGTACTTCTTTCGGACTGTGTGGTGGTCTCATGGCGACTATGGCCTTGATCTTTTCAGGGTCAGTCATCGCGATCTCTCTAAGAACTAACCACATGTCCTAGCAATAACCAATAAGGCACCCCAAAGATGCACTTACGTGGGTTAAGAGCTATGCAAAATTATTTGTAGCACTCAAAAAAGTTCCTTGAAATAATCAACTACCTTTCTCTTATAGTGGTTGTCCCCATGTCATCGGTAAGTACTTTCAACTCCTCTAAGGAGATGTCACCAAAGGTCTTGTCTATTGTTTGTTGCCATGAACCACGTGCATTGCATAAACCAAAGGCCATCACATGGTATGCAAAGGTACCGAAGACAGTAATGAAAGTTGTTTTTAGCTTATCTTCTTCTACAATTGCCATCAAGTTGTATCTGGTTGTATCTCACAAAGCAATCCATGAACGAATATATTTCCCTACGTGCTAACTAGTCCAAAATCCAATCAATAAAGGGCAACGGGTAGTAGTCCTTAACTGTATGCTTATTCAGCTCTCTAAAGTCTATGCAAAGCTGGATTTGATTATTTTTATTCTTCTTTATAACAGTAGGTGAACACCATTCAGTGTGTTGAACAGGGAAGATCAAACCATCTTGTCGCAATTTCTATAACTCCTCGAACAACCCATCCCTCAGTTTGAAAGGCATACGCCTTAGTTTCTAATGCACATGATGACTACCTTCCTTTAGAGGAATGGTATGAATAACCAGGCTAGGAGAAATACCTCTCAGCTAACTCCAGGCAAAGATGTTGTGGAACTCTTGCATAAGGGACACATAGTCCTCCCTTTCTTCCACACTGAGCATGGACCCTAATTTAATTGGCCACGGATCATTTGGCATACCAAGATCCAACTCAATCACATCCATGTCTCTTATTCAATCTTGAGGCTCTATTGGCTCATTCAGAGTTATTTGATAGATGTCCTCTATGGTGGACCCTTCTTTGGATTCATCACTTGAGGAAGTCTCACTGGTAGATACATCTTCTAATGTCTCTAATTTCGTAGACGATAGAGGAGCTCTCTCGCTTTGAGGAGACTCATGGTATGCATCTACTACCACACGATCAGCACCTCTACCAAAAATCAAATGACCAACATGTATATCTACTTGATAATCAGATCGCGAGATCCATGGCCTTCCTAACAATACTTGATAGCTTGGTCGTCTTGCGAACCTAATAACCCTAAAGTCCACAGTGCAATCCACACTCACAACGGTCGCAAGGACTTTAGTAATACAACCTTCAGGTTGTTTCAAACTGTCACCAACCATTCCTGGAATTGTGGAGGCATCCTTTTGGATTGCTAGACCCAGTCTCTCCATCAATTTTGAACTCATGATGTTAACAGATGATCCTGTATCTACAATAGCATGATCCAGTAGTATTCCATCAATGTAGGCTACAACCCTTCTTTTAGCATGCTCCCACCAATCATCTCCTACTCGCACTATACCCAAAGGTTCTACGATATACCTAGTATAAACTAAAGATCTTTTTAAATTCCTTGTGCACTCTTGGAGACAGCTTAATCAATTGTAAGAGATTCACGTCTGGTTCAACTTCACAAAGAGAGCTTGCCAAATAAAATTTGTGATAATTCGCTAGAGCTCTCTTCTCTCGCCAAACCATTCTCTCTTTTGGTCATTGAACTGCTTTTGATGCTTCCTTCTTAGCTTTTGCCTTTCTTCTTGGTAATTCTTTATCCTTCTTGGCATCGGCTTTACTCTCTACGGGTTTTAAAGGTCCCCCTTCCATGTCGAGGTTAAGGACTTGTATCCCTTTGTCGTCTTACGTAGGGTTTCCATCGACATGTTTTACATTATCTTTGTCACCTTCTCTACCCTTTTGGCCTCTCGTAATGGCCCGTAGGTTAGAATCTTCGGTGCCATTAACCTGTACAGCCTCGACGAGGCTAACTCCATTGCCACCACTAGATAGCCCCTCTACAGTAGCCTTACCTCTTTGAGGTATTTGTTTCGGTCCATCATCTCGTTGAAGATTGTTCCCTTGTGCACGATGGTTAACAGAACATGGTTGTCTACTACCTTGCTAGAGAGATCTAATCTTACTCCAACAAGTGGCAGCTAAATGGCCAGACTTCCCACAAATATCACATTTAACATTTGGACAATTTCTAGGGTAGTGCTAGCCGCCACACCATTTACAACTAAATCTTGATTGTGCACCCTCTTCAGGGCGTCTACTTCCTATCAGATTCTGTTGTTTTTTAAGGAAATTGACATCTTGCCTATATTGTTCGAAAATCATATTATTGTAGTGCTTTATCATATCCTTAACTTCACCAACGACATTCAATGCACTTGACTCAAAACCATGATCTTCTATCCGTTGTTCCATCGGCCTAACAATTTGATTGGGCATTGGTTGCTGACTCATAGGAACAACATTAGGGTTTGATGCTTGGCCTCCAACATTTGGTGGAGCCATCTGACTAGCCATAGGCATAGTCACAGTGGGAGGAGCTGGCAATAAAGGCACATTTTGGACCATGCTTCCTCTCACATTTGGGTTAGTCATAGCTATCCCTTGACTTCCATTGCCATTGGTCAATGCCATATTATTTCCTGAAACTAGATCCATATTAAGATTGGTTCGAGAGGCATAGGTAGCTTGTAGTTGGGATTCTACTTCTTGTGCTTGTTTAATGGCTGTGTCCACATCTGACAAAGTGACACTACTCAACTGCACCTGAATATTGAAATCCAACCCATGCAAAAAATATTTGTAGTTAGGCAGTTGCTAGGATAGGGATAGAGGCTTGCAATTTGTGAAAGACCTCTTTTAACTTCTTGGCATATGCTCGGATATCCTCATGTGGCTCTTGACGCATCACATTTAGCATACATAGCCAATATTGACCACCCCTTTTATGTTAAGACTTCAAGCTCGATCTACTATCTTTGGTATGACCATACCCGACACTTAAGTTGTCCAGCTATACCACACTATGCAGACATTAAATAAGTCGGTGCTTAGGACTTAACTATTTTGGTGTAAATGGTCCTTTGTGACCTTAGGTTGTACATTCACTAAGTAGTGTGTGGAATGATAATGAAAGAGAGAGAGCACTCTGCTCTGACTGTTGCTTCTTCACTGTTGTCTCTGTCTCTGATTGTTAACATGGTATCACAGCACCCATGACTGGGCTCTGTGGAGTGCATATGGGAAGAAGACCTGAAGATTAAACTGTGAGGGTTGAAGAGAACAAAGGACTGACTGTCATTTTCCTATGCTACAAGGTAGGCATTATCATTGTGACTTGTCATTGCTTGAAGGAGAACCTGTCACTTGTTTGCAGCATTGTAAAGGCTTGGATGATCATCATTGAGTGGATATACATCGAAGTGATCATCAACGTGAAGAAGAAGAAGCCCAGATCTATCCACGCAAACTGCGCTAGGTTGCTGATTTGCATATGCTGGCTAGATAATCATATTGGAAGGGAATGGAGCACTTAAATGCTTGCTAAATCATCATTGGAAGATGGGTTATTGTCCTGGAATGCTAACCCTTGATGTAGAGCTCATCTATGAGCTATGACAGTTAACCACAAATTTGAAAATAGTGAAGAGTTGCTGTAATCAGGGTGTATACAGCGTACACTTGATTCTACTCAAGAGCTTTGAGCTTCTTGGCATGCTCAGGAGAACTTGTTGAAGCATATACATGCTCTGGGAACCATATGTATTGATTGACATGGTTGTGGACTAAAGTTATTGACTCAAATGCTCAGTTTTGGGAAGTCATTGACAGGCTAAAATCTGTCATGAGCAGTGTGGACTGCATGTATCACTACACTCTGAAGTGTATCAGTCACTCTAGTTAGCTCCAGGTACACGGTGACTTGCATATGTCTCTCAAATGCTGTGAGCATTGAAAAGAGAGTTGAAGAAAATGTATGAAGCTGAAGCAAGATGCTTTGACATGGTTCTTGAATGTCATGAATAATAAATAACCAATAAATGTCTTCATTGCTACTGACTCTTGGAGACAGATCATTCTTGGATGAGGTCAAGATCATGTATTGAGTTCTATGCATGGTAGCATAAGGTTATGGCATTTTGCAAAGTCTTTGGGACTGAAATACCTTGACAGTGACTGTTGTTTTTAGTGGCTGAAATATACGGCAAGTATATCTTGTTTTGTACTTGCAACAAATGTCATGCTCTATGTCAGAGTGACTTGACTGGGAACTCATATGCAGAGATAGATCTCTGAACTGCTCCAAGCATTATGGGGCATGTATGACATGTATACTCAATGTTTTTGGCCTTAAAATTACAGCTGGTTACTCACAGTTTACAGTTTTCAGGCTGTATGTATTTACCCTGGCAGTGAGGTTGCAGGAGTTTAAGCTTAAGCAACTACATAGCATATGTATTGACTGTTATACCTACGGGTTAGACCACTTGTTTGTGGACTTTTTGAGCTATCATTGGGCCGAAATACCCTGGTTTTTTACTACAATTAATTACAGAAAACTATCATAAACAGTTGAGGATTGAACTTGGTCAGTCATACTTATTGGCTTGCAGGAAGTCAGGCAGTGACTAAATATTGTCTGGTACAATATAGATAATGTAGAGAGGACTGACAACATAACCCAGATAGTGGGGGAAAAGCTTGACAGTAACAATTATGCCATATGGAAGTTCTACATGGAGAACTTCTTAATAGGGAAAGGCTACTGGGAGTTGGTGACTGGAGCAGAAGCTGAACCTAAGCTCCCAGAGTGACCTACGGCTTATCAGAGAGATGACTACACTGAGCTTGGACAGAAAGAGCTCATAGGATGTTGCACTGGCTATCTCTATGCATATCAAATGCCATGGTAATGCAGATAATGAATTGTAGCTCTCCTAAGAATGCATGGGACATTTTGGTCAAGTACTATGGCACAATCACAAGTGCCAGAAAGATACAGTTGAAGCAGAAGTTCAACAACATGGAGAGAAAGAGCAGATCTATACAAGATTATGTCACGGAGGTTAAGACCATTGCAGATCAGCTGGCATCTATTGGTTCACAGGTTGAAGATGAAAACATGGTTGCTGTGACTTTGAATGGCTTGGGGCCTGAGTATAAGTCTTTTGACACTTCTGTGCCTGTGAGGGCTAAAATGCCTAATTTTAATGAGCTGGTTGTGTTGCTTATCCATGAGGAGGTTAAACTTGGCTTGGCTATAGGGTCAAGCAGTTCTAAAAACAAGGATGCAGTTTTCTATTCCAATCAACGCGACCGTGGGAGCCGTGGTAGAGGCTATGGATTTGGCAAAGGAGACCAGCAGAATGCATCCTATGGTAATAACAACCAGCAGGTATCAAACACAAGAGGTGGTGGAAACTTTAGAGGCAGGGGAGATCTAGCCTTAGAAGCAGAGGCTCCTAGCAACAGCAGTGTCCATCTAACAATCCGAATAAGGATAAGGATTGTCATTACTGCGGGAAGTATTGTCATATTGTCAAGGACTGCTGGAAGAAGCAGGGCAATCAGAAAGGCAAACAACATGGACACTTTGCTACGTCTAGTCAGGCAGATGATACTTCAGGAGATAGATTGTTTGCCATGTAGTATGTAAAAGACAGAGCTGCTGAAAAATCTACTGATGATGCAGTTGGGTATATTGATTCAGGGGCATCGAACCACATGACCCCTCACGGTGATTGGTTCACTGATATGATGGCTGAAAGACATGTCTGTACAGGTGATGACACGTAGCATAGCATTGAACATAAAGGCAAAGTACCTCTTGTGGTTCATGATGGCAGAAAGAAAAATTTGCATGATGTATTGCATGTTCCATCGATTATGAAGAACTTACTGTCTGTTGGTCAGATCATGGGGAGTAGAACTTGCAGGTTAGATTCAATAAGCATGGTTGCTTTATTGAAGAGTTTGGAAATGGATGCAAGTTGATAGCTCGCGATCAGGAATGGCAGAATGTTTACTATTGATGCTACTTTGCCAAAGTTGAATTTAGCTATGTTTGCCCATGGTTCTGGCACTATCAAAGATTTGGAAATTTGGCACAAGAGAGTGGGGCATGTAAATTTGCAAAGATTGCAAATTATGCAGAAAAAACAGCACCCAAGTTCCAATACTCAGATATTGGTCATGTATGCGATGATTGCCAGTTTGGTAAGCAATCCAAGTTGCCATTTGTCAAGCATGTAAGGCATAATACACGTCCATTGCAGTTAGTGCACTCTGATGTTTGGGGACCAGGCCATAATGCATCTATGGGAGGCTCGAAGTATTATGTGACATTCATTGATGATGACAGTCGCTATACTTGGGTGTATATCCTGAAAACAAAGAATGAGGTGTTTGCTATTTTTTAGCAATTTAAAAAGCAGGTTGAAAAGGAATTTGACTGCTATATCTCTTGCTTGAGATCAGATAGCAGTGGGGAGTATGTGTCAAATGAGTTTGATAATTTTCTGGCTGAAAATGGCATATATAGGCAGCTTACCTACAGTTACACTCCTCAGCAGAATGGGGTAGCTGAAAGAAATAACAGGGTCTTGATGGAAGTTGCTTGTGCCATGATGAATGAGAAGAAGATGCAGCTCTATTATTGGGCTGAGGCTGTCACGACAGCCATGTGTATCTTGAATCGAACTCTCACTATAGGTATTCATGAGATGACACCGTTTGAGAGGCTGTATGGCTATAAGCCGAATGTAAGTCACATGAAAGTCTTTGGCTGTCTTGTTTATGTGCACATTCCAAATAAGAAAAGGAAAAAGCTGGATCCAAAAGCATATAAGTGTGTTTTCATTGAATATTCACAAGAGAAGAAGGCATACAAATGATATGATCCCTCTACTAGGGAGACTTTGGTGAGTAGGGATGTTATTTTTTATGAGATGTGTTCTTGGTATGTATCAT
Organism: Lygodium microphyllum; assembly: GCF_053477565.2. Taxonomy (NCBI): domain Eukaryota; kingdom Viridiplantae; phylum Streptophyta; class Polypodiopsida; order Schizaeales; family Lygodiaceae; genus Lygodium; species Lygodium microphyllum. The sequence goes on from NC_141145.1 coordinate 23,593,139, forward strand.
CGGCTACAGTGCCATCTGATATGCCTTCTACTCATGTATCTACAATTGATTCGTAGCAAAGCACTGCTATGACAGGTCCTAGTGGTCAGACAATATCCCCATGGACAGGGAGATTGAGGAGCTCAGCATCCACTGACACTAGTATGTTAGTGAGGGAGAGATATGATGTCTTGGACAGCAAAGGAAAAGAGAAAGCTACTAAGGATGCATCTGGTATGATGACACCTGGTAGAATGACTTCTGGTTATGAGTCTGCTGACACTTTAGACAGTGAACTTGGTATTCTGACTGTTTATACGCCTGGCACAAGGCAGAGCAGGTACATTCTGCCTCATGAGAGAGAGGAATCAAGCAGTGCACCACAGCCAAGACACTCACAGAGGGTCAGATACCCTGTTGATAGGTTGACATACAGTGGCTACTTTGCAAAGCATTATGCTTATATGACAAAAGTGATGGAGATCAAAGAACAAGGTACATATGCTGAAGTAGTGAAAGATGAGAACTGGTGTGCAGCTATGGATGAAGAAATGAATGCCTTGGCTGAAAATAAGACATGGGATCTTGTGCCACTGCCTGAAGGGAAAAAAACCATTGGCTGCAAATGGGTCTACAAAATCAAATGCAAGTCGGATGGCAGTGTGGAAAGGTACAAAGCCAGGCTGGTTGCTAAGGGGTATGCCCAACAGTATGGACTTGATTATGAGGAAACATTCAGTCATGTTGCCAAGATGGCAACCATACGCACTCTGATTGCTTTGGCTGCTGCTAAAGGCTAGAAATTGCAGCAGACGAACGTTAAGAATGCATTTCTTAATGGTGACTTAGTAGAGGATGTTTATATGGTTCAACCTGAAGGGTATGTTCATCCTGATTTTCAACATTATGTATGTAAGCTGAAAAAAGCATTGTATGGGCTGGAGCAGGCTCCGAGAGCCTGGCATGCAAGGATCAGTAATTACTTACAGATCTTGGGATTTGCTGTTGGTAGGGCTGATCACAGTCTGTTTACGAAAAAGACAAACAAAGGCTTGGTAGTGCTGGTTATCTATGTTGATGACCTGATAATCACATGTGATGATGATTTGGGGATACAACATGTAATGCAGATGTTGAAATCTGAATTTGACATGAAAGATCTAGGTGAATTGAAGTACTTTTTGGGTATTGAGGTGATCAAGGCTGAAAATGGTTTATGGCTGATGCAGAAACATTATGCCATGGAAATGCTGAAGAAATATGCATGGCTGATTGTAAACCATTGGATACACCTCTTGATCAGAATGTCAATCTGGACATTAGCACTAGAGCTGAAATTCAGGATGTGACTATGTACAGGCAAATGGTTGAAAGTCTGATCTACTTGACCATCACTAGGCCAGACTCGAGTTATGTAGTTGGGCTTATAAGTCAGTTTATGCAAAAGCCCATGAAGCCACATTTGGATGCTGTTAGGCGGATTATGAGATATGTTAAGTCCACTGTAGAGTATGGGCTGTTCTATGTGAGAGATAAGCCCTTGAAACTGGTTGGATACACAAATGCGGATTGGGCAGGATGCTCATATGATTGCAGATCTACGAGTGGTTATGATTTTGGCTTTGAAAGTGGCATGATCAGATGGAGTAGCAAGAAGCAACCAATGGTTGCATTGTCTAGTACTGAGGCAGAGTCCAGGGGTGCTGCATTGGCAGCATGCGAGATTTCATGGCTGCTCAAGCTTATGGCTGATTTGGATATTCAGCTGGATGTTCCAGTGACCTTATTATGCGATAATCTCAGTAGTGTAGTCCTGGCAATGAGTCCAGTATACCATGCCAGGACAAAACACATAGAGGTACACTACCACTTCATCAGAAAGATGGTTCTTGTAGGGAGAGTTGATCTCATGCATGTGAAGACTGATGAGCAGGTTGCAAATATCTTTACCAAGTCTTTGGGTAAAGATAAGTTCAGTGTTTTTAGACAGTTGCTTGGTATGCAGATGTTGTCTTGAGCTTGAGGGGGAGTGTTAAGACTTCAAGCTCGATCAACTATCTTTGGTATGACCATATCTGACACTTAAGTTGTCCAGCTGTACCACACTATGCGGACATTAAATAAGTCGGTGCTTAGGACTTAGCTGTTTTGGTGTGAATGTTCCTTTGTGACCTTAGGTTGTATACTCACTAAGTAGTGTGTGGAATGATAATGAAAGAGAGAGAGCACTCTGCTCTGACTGTTGCTTCTTCACTCTTGTCTCTATCTCTCTGATTGTTAACATTTTAGGGGCAAACTGATGCCAAGAGGCATATTCCACAGTGGATTCGGTGAGACCACGCTGGATTCCGTGAGGTTTTTGTTCCACGGTGGATTTCGTGAGGTTTTTCAATGGATTCCGTAAAAATATATTTATTTGTCAGGGCTCGTACACAAGGTGGATTCCTTGTGTGAGAAGTTGACGAGGATGCCTGTCCTTTTCGGGTGTCATGTTAATTTGATGTGCACATGGGTGATTCCACAAAATACATATTAAATTAATGGATTTTTATGAGTTTAGAGTGCACTCGTATTAAATTAAGGTTAGGACAAAGTTCCAACCTATTTATTTATTTTGTAGCCAAAGATTGCTAGGTATTCACTTTTGTCGATTTAATTTTATTATTTTTTAACAATTGTGAATGCTTCAGTTGATGTATAGAGCAGGTAGCGGTGGCATTGGGAAGCACCAGGCGATGGCATGTATTCAAATTACCTAAAAGATTTATTATTTTTGATGGGCGCGCGTCTTATCACTAAAGTCGCGATGTCGTTATTTACTTAGGCTCACTTATTTATTAAAGTGCTTGACAGACATTTATTATTTTGTATACACATAGACGCTCGGTTCAAATATTTCATTATTGGACAATGTATTTGGGCACAGTCCGTTGGGCACAGTCCGACTTTTGGGATGCCCAACCGCTTTATTCTTTATTTGAGCAAAAGTAAACACAAAAGTCAAAGCATGCTAATTGTAAATTGGGCTATTTTTTAGCTTGGAGATTAATAAATTTATAAATACATGCCTTGTGAAGTGCTCACACAAGGCATGGGGGGAGATTGTACCCAATTTGTCTTTTTACCTTATGTCGTGCAAACTCTCTTCTTGCTTTTATGAAGTTTATGTAGAGTTCTTTGTTCTTGGGGACTTTTCTGTGTTCTCGCTACGTGTGCATTCAGCATTCGATTTGCGCATCAGTGGTATCAAAGAGAAGCTGAGATCAAGGGCTTCCAATCGGTTACCATCTTGCATGAAGGCGAAGCTCTTGAAACGAATGGGGTCTACATGTAGCCTCACGATGAACCATCAATACCATCGTGTTCCTGGCGATGAAGAACCCCCTACTATGCTGTTAGATCGCGAAGGGCCACTTCCAAGCAGCGGAGGACCACTTCCCAAGCTCCTTTGAAAGACATTTTTATTTCAAAGAAGCAGAGAAGGAAGATTATGAATTTTATACTTAATAATCTTAAAAGAGCTTAACCTCTTCATGATTTCAGTGTCTGTGGCGAAAGGATGTACTAAATGGCATCGAATCTGATGACAGCGTCCTCTCGTCCTGCATACTAACTTGATGATTTGTTAAGCTTTTTATTCAAAAGCTTAAAGCTAAGCTTTACTAAAGCTTAAAGAATTTCAATCTTAAGTCTTCTCCATAGTAGTTGTTCATACTGAATCAATCCCGAACTTATTGTGCAACTCCAACAAGCTTCTGTTCACACCTGTAATTTGTCAGAGTCGATTTCCGACAAGCAAATTATCATACACAGTCTATTTCTCACTTGGAAGAAGACCGTCATCAATTGCCATACCCACGAAAGAACCAAGATCGCAAAAAGCCATATTTTAAAAAAAGCAAGTTTCTGGTGGTCTTATTCACACGTGACCAGAGGATGAGCGACAAATCCTCAATCAACTCCGAGTTATGCTTTTCAATTTTACGCAACTTTTGTTTAGTATTCTACACTAGCATGTCATTATTTAAATTGAGATCTTAGTTACTAAATTATATGAAATTTTATTTATGACCATTTATTCTAAAAGTTTGTATATATATATATATATATATATATATATATATATATATATATATATATATATATATATATATATATATAATCAACTCCAAGTTATGCTTTTCAATTTTATGCAACTTTTGTTTAGTATTCTGCACTAGCATGTCATTATTTAAATTGAAATCTTAGTTAAATGAAATTTTATTTTTGACCATTTATTCTAAAAGTTGGTATATATATATATATATATATATATAAAATTGTTTACACCTTATGCCTACCTGTTACGAAGTCCTAATATTATACTAAATTCGAGAATCTATATTCCATTTTTTTAAACAATTGTCTAAAATTTACTAGTTTTTGTTAAATCTTTAGTAGAATAATAGATTTTTATATATTTATATTAAAGAATTATTATACTTGACATGTAATTAGATTTTTATGTTAGCACCACAGTTAGTAGTCAAATATATTTAAAAATATGCTCATATATTACCATTAGATAAATTAGTTAGATTAAATGTTACAATTGATATTTTAAACATTCTACATAAATTGGTTGAGAAAATGATTTAGATATATATTTTTTTAAAGATATTTTATGCTTACGTAATTGCGTGATAAACCCTTACCTAGGTATTCTTACATTATCTTTTGGTATTATTTCTACTTTAAGAACATTGGTTGAAGATTTTTATTAGCCACAAATGGAATCTAATGTTTCTAACTTTGTTTCTGAGTGTTTAATTTGTCAAAGAGTCAAGGGAGACCATGGTAAGCAATATGGTTTGTTAATGCCTTTACTGATTCCTAAACGGCCATGGGAACATATTTCAATGGATTTGATAACTGGTTTGCCTAACACACAAGCTAATCATGATATGATTTAGACTATAGTAGATCGATTTAGCAAACAAGAATATTTCCTACCATGTAAGAAAACGTTAATTGCATCATCTCAAGCTGCACGATTGTTTTTGAATATTGTTTTCACTCACCATGGTTTGCCAAAAGTTACTATTTCAGATCGTGATTCTAGATTTTGCAACAATTTTTGGACTGTTTTGTTTGCTAATTTAGGTACTAAGATTGATTTCTCATCAGCATTTCATCCTGAAACCAATGGACAAATAGAAGCAACTAACCGTACAATTCTAGATCACTTATGCACATACACAATTTCAAAACCACAAACATGGGATACGCATTTGCATTTGCTTCGATTTACATACAATAATACACCACACACAGCTACACAAAAAGCACCTTTTGAAATCATTTATGGACATAGATTGCCTACATCTATTACATCATTGTCAAACAAAGTTAAAGCAGCTGATGATATTGCCAATATGCATACTCCTATTTTTGTTGAAGTTAAAGATATGATTGCAAAAGCCCAAAAATCATACACTAAACAAGCTAATAAGAAAAGAAAAGCCATGAGTTTCAATGTTGATGATTATGTTTGGTTACACATTGAAAAGAGAATATTGCAAAGTGTTGAGAAACACCCTACTGTTAAGTTAGCACCTAGATTTTATGGACCTTTTAAAATCATTCACAAGATCAATGACAATACATTCAAATTAGAACTTACCCCACATTGGAAAATACATAATACTTTTCATATCAGTTTGTTACGACCTGTTAGAGGCCAATTACCTGTCTATCATGTCTATAAAAGCCCTCCTTTGTTAAGAGAAGAAACTAAAATCCTTGAACCTGAAACTATTCTAGACACCGACTTTATGACCACTAGAACTGGCAGAAGATATTCTAGATATTTGGTTAAGTTTAAAAATCATCCTGTTGAAGAGGCCTAATGGATGCACGCCCACGACCTAAGTGCTTACCCTTCACTGCTTGCTCCACATTGAGCTAATAGCAATTGAGGACAATTGATATCCCACCCCAGGAGTATGATGCCTCGTGCTACTAGTCTCTCTTAAATTTAAATAGTGATCAGCCTGTATGCTATGCATAATCAAATAAATCAGAATTTAAAATATTTTCAATGACCACTCACTTTCATAATCCCTCCTACACCGATTAGGTTTTGCATTCATTGGGGAGGTATAGGATTCATATTTATGTATTTTTTCATGTAAAAATCGATAGAAACACACTAAAAATAGAAACAAGGCTTGATTGAGGCTTTGATCTTCATGCTCAAGCCTTGTTATACACTCACGGACATAAAATGTATTTTTTTCTAATTTTTTAAGCATACAAACTAATTTTTTCATATTTTTTCTTATTTTTTCCATTTATTTCTTCATAAAAACGTGATATTTCAGAATTATGAGTTCTTACTGATCAAGGATACTCAATATCATTTTTATATTTATTTTTTATCCTACATGATCCCAAAACACTCAACAAAAACCCCAAATTCCAATATTTTCATAATAATCGCAACTTGCGGATTTTGCGTGTTTTGCGAGAAATTATTATATCATTGTATGTTTTGATTTTCTGTCATATTTCAGAGAGAATGCAACATGGGAAATCAAGAATTAAAAAAATCAAACACTTTTGCCAACCATTTTCCGTAAAATAAAAGAACCACTCACTTACTCATAGAAACCGCGATTCTGAGGCTCGTATCTCGTAGATGGGAGGCCGTTGATGCTTCGCTTCTTCTTTGCCGTTGACGCACTCTCTCATCCCCGATCTACACCTCCATCTGTCCAGCATCATCATTTGCTCCGGATTCGTCATCACAACCCTCCCCCTTCTCTCTTGAATTGATGTATATGAACAGCCGTTGGGTAAAAGATAAATCAAATATCAAGGAAAAGAAAATCAGCCTATGTGATAGAAATCGTGCTAATGCTTAATAATTTAGCCAAGAAAATAATAATTGGCCTATATTGGCCTTTCCCATTAATCAATAGACCTAATTCAACCTAATATTCAAAAAATTGTCCAAAGAAATAAAAATCAACCTAATAATCAAAATTTCAACCCCAAATAATAAAAAATTGACTATCTATCCCTATCAGTAATTTGGTCTATTTGATGAGAATTTGGCTTATGTTTCAACTTTCAATCCATACAATAGAAAATCAATGCAATTATTTTTCATTATTATTTATTTTTTAAACCCTTTCCTTTCACCGTGGTAGGCCCCCCCATTCACCCATGAAAAGCAATGATGTCATTGGCCTTGATAGGTGATTGATTGGCCTATATGGTTGATTCATGCACATGGCCTTGTTAGGTCTCAAATATTTTAAAAGGTTGACATCATAATGGTAGAGGCCTAATCCATTCCAAGCCTTGGTGGCTTAATCTGTTTTAATGCAATCAATGAAGTGTGGAAGGCGTGGACACGCCTTATTCAACCATGTTGGTTGATTTAGACTCTTGAAAAAATATTATTTAATGAGGTGGTCTCCTTGGTCCTTAATGCAAATGGCTAAATCAACTATCGTTAAAACAAGGGTAGATGGCCTTATTAGGTCAAAGGGTGAATCTTATCAACACAGTGTAAGGCTATTGCTTTGTCACTGCTTGAATTCTCATGTTCTACTATGGCCTTAATGACCTTCAGTATATTTATGTCTAGGCAATTGTGGTCTAAAACCTTATGACCTTCATCAAGAGCCCAAGCAAATTATTATCATAGAGACCTAGGTAGCCTACACTATGTAACCTTGGTGTAGTCAATTCATTATGCAAGAGTCTTATTGGCTTAAGGTGCTACGAGGCAGTTCATTCAACATGGAAGGAGGAGAAGACTTTGAGATTAAATAGACATTTGAACTCCTATATAGAATGTAAAATCACATCCCACAATACACAACAAGACTCAATCACTCATGGTCTATTAAAGGTAGTGATCTATGTTCTTCCATCTCCTTCACTCTTCTCTATTGATATATCAGAGTGAGATTAAGAGAGTGTGCACAAGAGGGAGAGAGAGAGCTCAAGTACAAGAAGAAGATCTTGCTTAATGAGTTATTCACAAGTACAACTGGTATACTCTCCTCTACTTTGAGAGAGACATTTAGGATATTTAAATAGCCTCTAGATGGCTAGTGTTAGGGTTTTTCCTTGACCTCCAGTTCATTCACACATGGCTAGCCTTTTCCACCCTTGCATACATAGGGTTCACATGCCTATCTCTCAACACCCCCCCTCTTTGCTAGAGTGGCATCAGACTACAATACATGTTAATGCCCCCCCCAAAAAAAGTGGGATGCCTTTATAAATTAGGCTACAAGAGTGCTTATAGGTAGAGGATTTGTAGATTTAGAAAAGTCAATCATCATGTGGGTTGGAGAGACAAAGTTGGCCTCTAAGTCTTTTGGTACTTTAGGGATGGTAGGACATTTATTGGTAATATGCCTTGTCTTCTTACATTTGTTGCACTTCATTTTGTCAATATATTTTTTCCAATAGTTGCTAACAAGATGTCCCTTTTTGTTGCAAAAGGAAAATTTAGTGGATACACTATGAACCAAGAGTTGGTCATGGGCTATTGAAGTGGATGCCTGACTAGTGTTGCCTTCTTTCTAATTTCTTTTCTCCTCATCTAAATAGGATTGGATGGTGCTTTTCAAGGTTGGATTAGGGATATTTGTAAGAGTAGTTACAAGGGTTGGAAATACCTACTTTATAACTTTCAAGAGAATTGCAATGGCATCTTCATCATGAATTGGATCTTGAACTGAGGATAGTTGTGCCATGAGCCTCTCACATGAACTTACCTAGGTCTTCTCCTTGTTTATACTCCAAGCTAAAAATTTTGATCTTAAGGAAAATTTTAGAGTTCTTTCCTTTAGCACCATAAAGCATTTCAAGCTCATCCCATTTCTCCCTAGCAATGGAGAGTTGGTCAATGTGATGGATTAGGGATTCATCTAGATGAAGCATGATTATGGCTTGGGCTCTTTCATCATCTTCTACATCAAGTTGGTTTGATGGATCAATAACCATGGTCCCTTTGATGAAGGGCCAGTAGCACCATTCCATCATTTTATACTTCATTAGTACCTACCATGGATGAAAGTCTTTTCCATCAAACTTACGGATTTGAGGTCTAACATTGGCATAAGCCATGGCCATGATAGGAAGGTCTTACCGATTTCTCTAGGCAATGGCAAATAAGTGCCGAAGAAAAAAGAGATGATTTATGCATAGCACGGTCAATTGTGATGTGTTACAAGATGAGATTAGGGATCAAGACAATGGTCTATGTGTTTATACTAGATTTAACAAATATCTAGCAAGTGATTAGAAGGTTAATCAATAGTGTTTAAAAACATTAATATCAAGCTTAGTGAGATGCTTGAGTGAGGACCGATTGAAAGTCGGCTTCTCGCTAAGCTTATTGATGTCCCCCGAGTGTTAGAGTTGCTCCTAGATCTGGAATAACCTTTAGAGAATATGCTTCAGTGATTATAATCACTATTAATGATTCTCATAGTGAAAAAAATGAAAATAGGAGAGCTTGAAGCTTCTTGGCTATGGCTACCAAGAAACCAACAACTAGGGTTTTTCTTTGTGGTGTGAGTAGTAGGGAAGGAATTCTACCAAACCCTTCTAGGGTAGAATAGCTCACTTATGGAGCTACAAAGGCCCCATGATACACTCTCACATTGCACCTTCTACAATGTGTGGTAGATTGCGGATCATGACGCTCTTAGGAATGGTGCCTTTTCTATGTCTACTACAATGCTAGATTGATATGCCTCCAATGTCTAGGTTTGACTTGATGTGTTGATGTGCCTTGAGATGGGAAAGACGTTTCCAAAAGAAATCAAGGGTTTTTATGGCCTTCTTTCCTCACACTAGCTGCTCCAATGGAGGTAGGTGTTGGCTGGCTATGGAGATTGAAAGTCCAAGATGAGAAAATGAAGCTTTTCTTGTGCACTTAGGTTGATTTGAGGTTAAGGGAACTTGAAGGGATCAAAGATGGGTCTAATGCCATGTTAAAATATCAAAGTGAGAGCAAGAGAGTGTGCACAAGAGGGAGAGAGAGAGCTCAAGTACAAGAAGAAGACCTTGCTTAATGAGTTGTTCACAAGTACAAAACTGGTATACTCTCTTCCACTTTGAGAGTGACATTTAGGCTATTTAAATAGCCCTTCTTTCTTGTGTGTGAGAGGGAGAGATCAAGATTGAGAGAGAGAGAGAGTGAGTGAGTGAGAGTGAGGTAGAGTGAGGGACCAGTTAGAGAAGCTTTTGCTTCCTCCTCCTCCTCCTTCTTCTTTAGAGCTTGTGTGGTGATTGTTGTAAAGGATATGGATCTCACTTGAGGTGTGTTGCAAGGATTGTGGAGCCATTTATGAGCCTTTCACGGATAGACTACAATGAGAAGGTAAATCAGTGAATTTGCTACATTCGTTTGGAGATCTTGCAATGGTTAGGTGAGAAGTAGCCATAGCCATGTTTCTCGAAATACTTGAAACAATAAGCACTCTATAAGCATGGCCATCTAGCTCGAAAGAGCAACAAAAATTTGGTTTTGTTGCTAGGACCAACATAATCAAGAAAGTAGGCACATGCTTTCTATTCCATGCAATGAAATAGAAGCTTGTACTCCAAAACATCATGCACATTAGCATATGAAGGGGGCAGATCAAGAGGCAATCTATTTGCTCTTGTGTGTTGGTACTTTAGTTGTGGTTGTGTATCAAATTTTTAGTGAGAAGTGTAGGAAGGTAGAAGCAAACCACCTTAGAAAATCTTTAAAAGATATAAAATTCTTAAGGATCTTGTGCTTGATAGAAAAGCACAAGCATAGTACAGGGCTTATAGGAATTATAGGGATTGCTCCTTTATAAAAATAATTCAAAGTAATTTCCTAGTTTTAAAAATTGCATGTGCTAAGCTATTGCTCCATTTGTGCTTTCTTATACTTCTGTAATTTTTTCTTTTTCCTTCTTCTGCATACTTCTTGGTTGCATCTTTGTAGAAGGGGTTAACAAATGAGCAACCCACAATTGCTTTGTCAAGTTTAGAAGTAGAGTATCAAGGAATAGCATTGGCAGTATGTGAGCACACATGCCTAACACTACTTCTATGTGATATGGAGATTAAGATAGACGGTGGAGTTATCTTGTATTGTGATAACATCAATAGAATTATGCTTGCAAAGAACCTAGTCTATCATGCAAGAAACAAAACATATTGAAGTGCATTATCATTTTAGTAGAGAGAAAGTTGTGGATGGAGAGATAGACTTGGTACATGTCAAAAACAATGACCAAGTTGCATATATCTTTACCAAAATATTAGGTAAAGATAAGTTTGAGTATTTTAGAAGTACACTTGGGATATTATGTCTACAAGTTCATTCTAAGCTTGAGGGTAAGTGTTGAGAAATAACATATGGGCTAACGCATATCCTATGCTTGTATGAAATGAAAAAGAGGCTATATGTAAAGTTTCCTAAAGTCAAAATTTTTATCCACTTTTGAAAATAATCATTGAGAGTTGAGAATAATGAAGATGAAGAAGAAAAGGATGGATTGAGCCTCCAGCCTAAGGTTAAAGGGCCTACTTGAAGGGCTTGCTTAAGGAACAAGTAAAGGGCCTACTTAAGGGGGTAGCTCGTTGAGATAGGTAGGGGGTCTACTTCTACAATATCAGATAGAGATAAAGAAGAGAGGGATTAATTATTTCTCTATGTTGAAGCCTTCAAACTCCAAATTCGGTATCATCTACTATCAAAGGATATCTTCAATCAAAACGAGGCCAACAAAAACATAATGTCGACCTACTAGCGTAAGTCCAATGTGGCTACTCACAATTGAAGATTTTTCAAATAAGATTCCTTTTTTAAAAATATTGTGTTTTCTTCCTTAACCTTTGTATTATGGATTTAAAAAACCCATTTGAGTTATCCCTTATCACACCTCTCTAAATTATTTATTTTCTCAACCCTTTTACACTTAAGAAAATTTAGTTTTAAAAAGGCCTCTTTTATTTACATTGATTTTATGTATGCTTACACCTATGGAAGCCTTCTCAAAACTAAGTTATGCAACTATTAAAAATATTATTCTTGTGCATTCAATGGGAAGATGTACATTGTAAAATTCAAATATCAAATGAAGAAGAACAAGGAAACTAAGAGTGAGGATATCATGAAGGAAGCCACAAGATAAATATTGGAGCCAAAGCGAAGGAGAAGAAGATCAACCAAAACTAAATAGTCAAAGAATAGTAAGTACTAAATGCCAAAAACAAAATTTTAATGTCCACCATTGGCACCTATGATGTAGCCAAGGGGACTAGAAGAATTTGAATAATTTTAATTCTATTTTCTACACATTGGTTGACATTGCATGAGCTAGAGATCTTGTAAGCATTGAAGGGGAAAACCTACATCCTTAGGTGCAATTATCTATAGGGTAAGCTAGCACCAAGGGGGTGTGAAAAGTATGGTACTAGAGGCAGTGCTATAGGCACAAAAAATGTGTGGTTCAAAAGTGATGAGTGTTATAGGCATAAATACTATATCCCATAGGCAAAGAGAGGGGAAGAGTGGCATAGCTAAAAAGCTATAGAGAAATATACTTAGCTCAACTAAAAGAAATAAAGCCTATTATGTGTTGTCATGTTTCTTCACTTGTTCTTCTTCTCTCCTTGGCTCGCCTTGGCTTGTTTCTTCACCTTGGTTCTATTTTTTGTTGGATACTTCTTGGGTTTCACTAGAAATTCCCTCAATGCTCCTCTTTCCCTTTCCTTTTGGAGGGAATCTTGGGATTCCATATTCCTAGGTATCCTAAGAGACCTTCTAGGGGAGTCCTGGGATTCACTATTATTTTGTGGGGTACTTAGTGGGGCCTTCTAATAGGGGTCTTCTTAGCCTTCTATGGGGTCCTTTTTGGGGCCCTTTAAGGGATCTTCCTTGGGCTCATCATTTGGGCTTCCTCCTCTAGAGTTTTCTTCCCAATATTTTCTTATGTAACCATGTAGTCCAATTCTTCACCTTGGTTCTATTTTTTGTTGGATCCTTCTTGAGTTTCACTAGACATTCCCTCAATGGTTCTCTTTCCCTTGCCTTTTGGAGGGGCCTTCTTAGTATTAGTTGTAGCTGGCTTCTTGGATGCATCTAGCTTCGTAATTGCAACTGGATTCTTGGCTATAATTGGCTTCTTAGCTACAATAGCTAGATTTTTTACTATAATTGGCTTCTTACCTTTAGTTGACTTCTTAATTTATCCATCCTTTTAGATGTAGCTATCTTGTTAGATATAGTTGGCTTCTTAGAAGTAGTGGTTACCTCCTTAGCTATAGTCTCTCTTTCAATTCCAAGGGATATTGCTTGAGTCTTTATCATTCAAGCCCTTATTTATAGGAATTTTCAATAAACTATAAAAATAAGAGCAAAGATGTAAGAGAAGTCGAAAAGATATTTTCATATGGGAAACCAACTAGTGAATCACTTACAATTATTCCCTTATCTTCAAACAAGAACATTGCCTCAAAAAATCTCCAAGATTTCGCAATTGCCCTCCATCCACATAAGGAGGTGTTTAGTTGGTGTGGGACTTGGAGACTATAGAAAAAATCATATTTATTTCTTTTCAATGCGAAAACCTTGTCCTCAATAGTATAGCAACAAATACTTTCTTTGAAAATATATTGAATATTATAAGATAAATCACTTGAAAGATGTTGAAAATGCTTTATAATCTCAAATAAATTTATATGCATAGTCCTATATTCTCAAGGAAACCATGGAGACAATTTATTAGACATATTTTCTTGCACCTTAGGTCTAGGATAACATGATTCTAATGTGATATATATGCGTTCAAGTACAAAGCTAAGTAAGATAATTCATATCAATATTTAGTTCTAACCTCATGCCAAAGCATTGTAAGAATAAGTACTTACCCCATGATAAGGAAATATGAAAAACTTGGCTTCCTCAGTGTTTACTTTCTATAAGAAAAAAATCTAAACTATTTTTATTTCCCTTTGTTGAGACAAGAGGATCAACTAAAAATACCTTTTTGACCTTGTATGATGTAAAAGTATAAGCATCGAACACCTTCAAACAAATATCAAAATTGTATGAGATAGAAATCAAAATTTGTATAATATGATTTAAAAATATAGCATGTTTACCTAAGAAATACCCTCAACTTGAGGAATCCCCACTAAAAAGTAAAAAAAGAACAATAGATGCAAAAAAGGTACCTAGACCCTATGGTGCTATCAAAATGCCTCCTATGTGCCATAGAATCTAGGTTATTTTCTTACTCTCTTATGTGCTCACAATGCACTTGAACAAGGTTGATACAACATCTTGAACATCTAAGGAATGATTTGCAACTTAAAATATTCTTTGAGAGTGTTCCCCAAAAAGTACTCTATTAGTGATTTTATGTAGAGGAACATAATGAAATTTTAGCACATCTTAGTGTTGAATGCTAAAATGACTTGGTTTTTTTGGATGATTTTTGTTGTTTTTGAGGACTGAATGGTTGATTTTTTATTAATTTTGAATGACATTTAGTTGTTTTGGAAGTTTTTGAGAGTGTTTTGGATGAGATTGATTATGTTTTGGAAGCTTGTGATGATTTTCAATAGAGATATGAAGCTCTGTGATGTTCTGATAAGCTCTGTTGAGGTTTTGATTGGTTTTGATTGGTTTTGATAGCTTGTGTTTAGCTTCTGTTTTGTTCTGTTTTTATTCTATATGAAGCATGGAGTAATGATTGATGAAGGTTGAGGTTGTTTGAAAGCTCGTTGAATGGTTTTTGATCGTTTGGAATGATTTTAGTATGAGCTATGTGGTTTTGATGTTTTTTTGTTGACCTTCTGTAACCCTCTATTGAGCTTCTGTAGAGCCTCTATTCATGTTCTAATATGTTATGTATGCCTTTGTAAGTGTTATGTGGAATGTATGTGTGACTTGGGGAAATTTTTCCAACCTTAGAAAGAGGGGAATTTAAGTTCAAAAGAGCTCAAGGAAGTGGAAGAAGCAGGAGAAGACTGGAGTGAAGTGACAGTGATGAGCTATGAAGGGTCACTGTAGTGGCTCTGGTGACCTTTCATATCAGACACACCTTTTGGAAGGGGCATCCACGACCAAAGAAGGATTATTATGAGTGATTATTGATTATTTTAGTGAGGAGATAACGTACTATTGATGGAGAAAGAGAGAGAAAGAGAGAGAGAGAATCAAAGATAGTTAATTCTATGCCAAACAATGTATCTACCTATGAGAGATTGTGACAGAAAGCTATGGAATGCTTCGTGAAGATTTCTTGTTCTTGGTGTTGTTTTCTTTGTTATAGACATATAAAAGATGAAAGAGATGGTTGTTGATGATACAATATAGATTTTTTTACAGTAGAAACCCTATTTCATTGGTGTTACTTTTTGAGCTCTATGTTTTTTGTGTGCAATTGGGGAAACACTACAATCAATAAGCATCAGAAGAGGCTGAAAATAAAGGAAATGGCATTGCCAAGAAAATAAGAATTCAATGGATGTTTACAAAATTTCTTCTACCACTGAAGAATTGGATATTCTCATTACCAAATCCAATTTTTACAAGAAGTTTATCCCACAATGGCAGAAACATATTACCATCATGATGCAGGCTCGATGTGGTGGATTATTTCCTCTTCCTACAGCGACGTGCATCTTGGTGGCAAATTGTTTGGGAACAAACTGAAGTGCAGAAAAAGAGAAAGAATGACCATCCATGGGAGATTTGGCATTCATTGAGAAGTTTCCACACATCATTAAGTGGGAGATCGTGAAGAAGCTTCAGGAGTCATGGTTAATGGAGGTTCATGAAAACAAGAAAGAAAAGAGTTGGCATTTGTTCGTGGATGCTCAACAGCAGGACATGTGGGATGCATGGTGCACTGACAATCTCCTATTTTTCCAATTAGAAACCCACTAGAAGCTGGTGGATAGAGTATTCTTCACAACATACACTATTGAAACCATCAGAATTTTGCATTACTATGATAATGGCATGACAACAGTGTCGAAGAGTTTGGGGTCGAAAGTCTACAACAGGGGTAAGAGACAGCAGGGTGAAGGGAGATTCGAGGAGTGGAGTAGACGGAAGAGAAGGGGTTGAAAGAAATAGAGGATATGAAAGATTACTCGCAGAAAGAAATAGAAGACGTAGAATAATACTCATAAAATTGAAGCTTGTGAGTTTATTTCTCCATTATGAGAAGACAAATCTCTTGTACACAAAAACATACACAAAATAATACCTTCCTCTATGTTGCTCAGACTGCCAATTTGATGCTTCCATTAGCTCCGAAAGGGGGGTAAAATACCAGCATACTTGACCAGAATTCTACCAGATCACTCCTTCATCTCCCACTTCAGAGTGATGTTCACTGCCTAAAAATAGCGATCGCGATGTGTGCGATTTCGTCCATCTCTCTTTTTACATAAAATCCTCACAGATGGCTGAAAGTTACATGCTTTCTTTTGCATGTCATCCTAATCTAGAAGTTGTCTACATTTTTTAGATTTTTACAATAGATAATATCTAAAATATCATAAATTGGCTACACTTGTCCAAAAAACTAATATGTTTTAACCATGGACACTAACACTAATGTCTAAAATGGCATTGGCCCTCTAGATCAATAAGAAAGCCGCACTTTAGAGTTTTTCACATGGTGTGGCGATCAATAAGAAAGCCGCACTTTAGAGTTTTTCACATGGTGTGCACGTAGCAGCACGACATCCACCCCCTCCTGACCTGCACATCCTCTGGCATGTGCCAAAGTTTTATGGATCAGCAGTGTCAGAAGAAGTATCATCTGCCATGTCAATGTCTTCATCTTCTACCTCTTCTTCTTCCATATTCTCATATTCATGCTGAGTATCCAGCTCCTTCAACTCATATGCCGAAGACTCCCTACATTTAAATATTTTGATACATTTTCCAGCCACTAAAATTCTTAGAGTTGTCCCATCCATCTCATTTAATGCATAGGTAGCATTGTCAAAAACAAACCTTACCACATATTGACCAAACCACCGCTTTGTCATTTTTTGACTGGCACCATGCTGATTTTCTAAGCTACTTTCATAAACTAGCACACAGTCTCCTTCTTGTATAGCTCATGGTCAAAGTCTATGTCGCATGTAAACCTCTTCTTGTTCTTGATCCTTGGAGACTTCAACTTTTTCATGGCTGTTTCAATGTCTTTAGGCCTTCTTTCTAACTGTCTAATGCATAGAACCAGAAACTCTTCTCTATTCAAACCCTCTTCCCATGGTAGAACACTCCAAGTAGCAATAGTCTCTTCAATAGGCATGATTGGTTGTTGTCCATACATTAATTCAAAAGGTATATACCATGTGTTAACCCTCAAACGAACAAAGGTGGAAAATCTAAAAAAGTTGAAGCACAAGACAAGGCCAAGGCAAAAGTGAAACGGAAGACGAAGGCACGCCAAGAAAAATATGGAAATGCAAGAAGTGCAAAAAAGTCCCAAATAAAGGAAAAAGGCACACAAGAAAAGGCGCAAGTCAATACTTTTGTAAAAAAGCGCAAGGACACCATGATTTTTTTTAAGAGTGCCAAGCTCTCACTCGTGCAATTTGTAAATGTAGACGGGCGGTGGAAAGGAAGCTAGGAGAATAGAAGGACAATGGGAAAAAGGGCCTAGGCCACGGCCGGCCATGTAAAAAAGGGGATAAGGGGATGACCGCCCAAAAGGGATTTAGGGTTTTGTATATAAAGTTGAAAAGTGAATGAGAAGCTCATTCTTGTGTGTGGCCAAAAGTGGGTCTCCTCTTCTTCTTCTTCTTCTTCTTCTTCTTCTTCTTCTTCTTCTTCTTCTTCTTCTTCTTGCTTGAGGTTGTACTTGAGAGAGGGAGTGTGAGAGTGTGAGGGAGTGAGTGTGTGAGGATGAGGGACCAAGGAGGAGAAGCTCTCCATCTTCTCCTCTCTTCTTCTCTTCTCTTCTCTTCTCTTCTCTTGCTTGTGGCTATGGAGCTTGGAGGGTGGAGCTTGAGAATGGAGCTTGCTTGAAGCTCGCACTTGGATCGTGGAGCTACTGGAGTGCGTGGGAGAGGAGGTAACTCGATCGGCATGGAGGTAAGCTCACTACACCCATAGATATGGATGGTGCGTCAGCTATGTGAGAGGTAGCCATTAGTACTCAGCTTGGAATTCTTGAAACAATAAGCGGTCCGTGGGTCTTAGCGGTTGAGCATGAGCTCCCCCATTTTGATTCTGTTGCCAGGACCAACAGATTCAAGCCTTGAGCGCTTGTGCGCTTCAAATCGAGCATTGAAGTAGGGTTTTCCTCAAACCGGTGCTTGAGGTAGATAGGTAGGAAGTGAGGGAGTTTGAAGAGGTATTCGATCTCCTTAGCAAGTAGGTTTTTGTTGTTTTGGACTTGGGAAAGTATGATGGAGTAGTGTAGGTATTTTCCTTATGATTTTTCTTGCATTTAGAAAGGATAGGAGAAAAACATTGGAGCAAACAATAGGGTTTTCTATTGATGTATAACAAACTGAAACAGGGAAAAGAAGGACTAAAAATGAAATTTTGGGTTAAATATTAGTGAGGAAGGCAAGACTAAGGGGAGTACATGCTTGGGCAGGGTGATAAGGGGCCAAGAGTGGCAAGAAAGGCCACATTGTAAATTCCAGGGTTTTAGGAGAGCAGAAGAGAGGGAGAAAGCTTCGTCGCATAGATCTGCTTCGATCTAGCCATCCGGGAGTTATTTGGCCAGCCTAGGTAATTATACACCTTCCCCTAGAGTAGGTTGGATTTGGAGTTTCTCGACCAGTGGGAAGGCCTCCAACGCTCAACGCAACAAATTTTGTGAAGTCCGACGAAAAACGCGCAGCGCTCGGCGTGTCTTAGTGATGGCGATTCTGGGCCAAGTCCCAGAATCGGCCCTCGGATCGCTTGGCCATTCGGCCCTCGGTCCACTACCACTCAGGCCACTTGACTCGGCCCACTCGACTCGGACACCCACCACTCGGCCCGTCTGAATTGATCATTCAGACCAACTTTGAAATTTGACCTCGGCCCACCAGACTCGGCCCTCGGCCACTCGGCCCTCAAACAACCAAACTTGGATTGGCCGAATTTGACATTCGGACCAGTTACATTCGGCCATTTCTACTCAGTGCTTAGACAGGCCGAATCGGGCACTCGGCCCTACAATTAGAACCTATTGAGACAAATTTATATTTTTTTCAAATTTTAACCTAAAGATAGTGAAATTGATCGAGAGACCATCTAGAGCCAAAACCATATCATAGATCGATCGCTGGGCTGAAACTTAGAGCAACTAGTTCAAAATTTGGCTATAAACGGTCTTTCAAATCACGTATGGCATTTACCGTAACGACCCTGTGGTCCGGGGGGACTGCCCCCCCTCCCCGGGACCCCCGCAGAGGGGGCTCTGCCCCCTCCGCACCTCCCCCAAGTAGGTTGGAGAGAAAACAGCATCATGACAGGTCCTCCAAATTGGACCCTAGTGTAGTAATGGCTCTATACGAGCATGGATTATCACTTGCAAAAGAGCAACCAAAATCCCATACTCGAACAGAGAGAAACAGAGACCCTAGAACCTCAATGGGCCAATCTAGCCAACAAGGGCAAAAAGGCCACACTGCAAAAACACATACATGTTGCATTCGGACTGCATCTAGTCAAAGCGGAAAGCAACAACATCAAGCTACAACAGCGAGAACGACTAGATATGATTGTCCTAACAATATATGCACCTTAAATAGCACTGCACAGACGATCCAAGACATCAATCGAGAATCCACATCTGGTCGTGCAGGTGGGGACCCAAGGGCATTTGTTAGAAGGCTTAAATTTACATACCAAGACCCGGAAGACGAAGACATAGTATCCATTAGGAGAAATATGGACTCTCTTTTTTGCCCCTTAAGGAGTGAATAAACAAATATAGGCCTAACCAATGAGAGAGTTGGGATTCCAGATTCATGTAACATGAATCTTCTAGCCATATCTTGGCCCAAATCTTCCCTTAGCAATAAAATAAGGGGAAATGTGGGGACTACAATGATGTCACTTCCTGGAAGTTTGTGCCTCGAATTTTCATTTTCTTATTTTTTATGTTTGACTTTTCTTTTCTTCCCTTTTTAGTTTCCCCCTCTTTCTTAGGCGGAACTCAAATTTTTCATATCTCTTTCCCCACTTCTTCTTTCCTAACGAAATTTTACAGCCTCATTGTTGCTTGCTCTATCTGTAACCCTGTAAAATTTCATTTGCTATGCACAAGCACAGAGAGAGTTTCACGTGTTTTATGAGAGCAGAGCTTGTTTTACCAAAGCCCTAAGATTCTCTTCACCAAACTCTACAGGTGTATTTTTCTCTTCCATGGATGTTCTATGGTAAAGTTTTATCTCGTTTGGAGAAAACCTGTGCAAGTTATGTGCATTCTCTGACATGTAATTTCTTTTATTTTGGAGCTCTAGGAGTCTCTTACAGTCAAGAACAGTGATATTTTGAGCACTCAACTTCTTCTTCAACATCTTAGGGTTTCTTTGTAAACAAAGTTACAGGTATATTGTCTTGTTTTTTTGTTGCTCCATTGTTAAATTTTATCTCGTTTGGACAAAATGTATACAAGTTATATGCATACTGAGCTTTCCTTTGTTTTTGTACTCCAAGAATCTCCAAGGGTGAAGAACAATGATTTTTTAAGAACTCAACTTCTACAACATCTTTGGGCTTTTTTACAGAGAAAGCCACAGGTATATTGCCATTTTTTACTACTGTTCCATGGTTAAATTTCAATGCACTTAGACAAAGCCTATATAAGTTATATGTATGCTTTGACCCAAGATTTCTTTTGTTTTTGTACTGCAGGAATCTATCAGTGAAGGAACAATGGTCTTGCTATAAGTCAACTTCTTGTTCAACATATCTGGGGATCTTTGTGAAAGAAATTACAGGTACACTGTTTCTTTTTTAAATTGATCCATTTAAATTTAATTTCTTTTGGAGAGAACATTTGCAAATTATACATGTTGATAGGTAACTTTTGTATTTGGTTGTTACAGATGTCTTCACGGAGGAAAAACATCAGTAGCATACTTGCAGTGGAGGTCTTCAACAGGAAAGATAATGGCGGCAATTGGATTTGTGATAAGTATTATAAGTTTGATTGGATTTTGATGCACCCAAGTACTCAAGGGAGTTTCAAGGTCAAGCATAAGGATGTTGCAAACCCTAGCAAACATTGGAAAGGTAGAATTCTAGAGTTCAGAAAAGTGTTTAATGGCACAAGTGCAGTAACAGAAGTGTTGATTCAACATGTTTATACGCACAAACAAATCTCTGTACACGATGAGAGCAACATTGCAGATTATAAATAAAACAGTAAGCTGTTAAATTTTATCATTGATTATTCTTTTGTATCAGAGTTGTTTTTAAAAGCCTTTACAGTATTCTAATTGAGTCTTATTTGATTGACAGCTCTATATCCATCGACTTTGCATGAATGGCAGAATGTGGAATGTTTAAGCGGTAAGATACATGTTTAGCATGAAGAGATAGGTTCTTTGATCTATGATAATAACTCTACAAGTCAACTTGCCACTCAAAATATCTTTTTTTATAATTCATTGTATGTGGTAGAAAGCCAGAGATTGCAGCATGTCCCATTGCCGCCGCTGTCTAGTGGTGAATGGTTGATTGGTAGCTTGGAGTTGTCAGGAGCTTGCAAGTCAAAGATAAAATCTGACATCAATAGTGCTATGAAACCCACCACAGGCTCCAAAGATGTGCATCTTAGTTGGTTTATTCCATTCTCATTGTTTGCACATTTGTTTGGTTCATGTAATGTTTTGAAGAAAACAAAGATTACTTATCAATGCAAGTGTCCATCCGAGGAATGGATGAGTCAGCTATTGGGTGAGTCTTGGCAAGTCAAAAGAACACATTTTGATGAGAGGATTGATTGCAGGGTCAACCAATCTGATCTTACATTCAAGTAAAACTTTTTTACTACTTTGCATACCTTGATTTAATTGGCATAGGTCTCGCTTAAATGAATTGTTGTGTTAGTCGCATTCACCTACCATTATTTTTGTTTTTATTACAGGTATTTCATTGCTAGACAAACTCTGTGCGTTCACTTTCGATATAGAATATGGCGACTTTTGCGAGGGGAGTGGATCAGCTTCTTGGATCAAGATACCCGAGATGAGACACATACAGCACTCATAGATGTGGTAATCTTGTGGAGTGGTCATAATCCTTTTGTAGTCAGCGCAGAGATTCATTGGCCCATTTATTTTTTGAGACAAGAAATCCAATTAATGTCCAATGAGCCCCTCTGCAACTTCTATTTCAAGTTAGATAATAGAAAAGTCAGGATTTGTAGTGAGCAATCCATGACATGTAAACAATGTGCTTCTCCACATATCCTTGAGATAGTGGAATCCTTGTAAAAAAAACTTTATAAAGAGAGAATACATACCTTTTTTGAACTTCTGAGTACTTTAAATTTTAGTTTACTATGATTACTATGATCCAAGCGTGCGATAATACGTACTATAATTACTCAATCGTGCAAGTACAAATCATAATTAAATTGCAAGCTAGAGGTCTATAATCTATAGAATATTGTCTTTGCATAATGATATATTGTAGCACATCTCTACTGCTCGTTTCTTAAATTTGAATATTAAATTGGATCCAAATGAATTTTGAAGGTCTTTTAGATTTATTTTCTTTAAAAAATTATATATTTTCTCTCGTTAGACTTGAATATACTCAGCGATCCAAACATATTCGAGGATATAATAATGTAGAACGAAGCGTTTGTCTGTATGAGTAATTTTAACAGTGACTTTAAAGTACTAAAATAAAGAAACTAAGGTAAGAGTTTTAATTTGAAACTTTAGGGTTAATAACTTTATAAAGAACCTTTATTTAAAACCCTAGACACATAAAAGCTATAACTCTAAACTCATTTTCACTTTCATTCTCCACTTCCCTACACTTGTGCTCTCCTTCCTTCTCTCTTTGTGTGCCATGGCTACCACTCCCACCTTCGCCGCATGGATCAGCTCCACACGCTATGGGCACATAAGCGACCAGATATACCCTAGGTTTTGCGTGACCTTGAGTGTAGAGAGCTCTATTCCCTCTCACTTGCTCTATTCCCGACTCCACTCTCATGTGGGTTCCCATGGATTTTTTGTATAGTTTGCGTGCTGGATCCAGCCATGCAAAGGTGATAAGTCGAGCCCTGGTGCATGTGGGGCAACATCTCTGCGCTAGAGCAATGCCCACCTCGTCACAGGACCACGTCACGATGGATCTCATTGAGAGGGATGCCGCCTTTGCCATATATGTTATGTGCACTGAGGTGCAAGAGGACAATGACGAGGACATTGACACACCCTCTCGACCACAACTAGAGTATTTTGAGAGGGATCCTGAGGAGATCACTCTCGATCCGAGTGTTGAGGCAGCATAGAGCTTGGCCATTGTGCACCCACCTTCCTGCCCTGATGAGATGCCCACGAGCGAAGGGCCACCCCTCACTTCTGTCCATGCTATCACCATCGAGGGGATGGAATATCTACTCATGCAGGATGTGCTAGAGTTGTTGGAGCTAAGAAAAGAAGAACTATAATATATCATGGTGCATGATGCACCTAGTGATTTCATAGATTTTGATTTACAGGATGCCCCAGCACATGTTGATGAGGTGGCTCGTTATGATGACATGAGCATCGATGACATCTCTACCATTGTGAGCATCCAAGAGCAGATTGAGGATGCGGCACCACAGTATCAGATCTCTGATGAGGAGTTTGAGCAGTTGCAAGAAAGCCTTTTTGGTCCTCGACCTGACTATGCAATGCCTACCCGGGAGAGAGACGAGGGTGGCCCAGTGGCAGAAGCAGACCTGGATGCTCCATTACAGTGGCAAATAGATGATGCAGAGAAGGTAATGTTCTCGGTTTCCTATGAAACTTAACCAGTAGGGCCTCTAGGGCATCGGGAGCCTACACAATAGTTTTTGTCGGGATTGGGCCCTCAGATGTGCCTTGGCTGGAGGCTCGCGTCTGGGGGACCTGAATCTGCAAATGCGAGCCTGAATCTGCAGATTCAGGCCCCTAGATGCAAGCCTTTGGCCAGGGCACATTTGGGGGCCCGATCCCGACAAAAACTGTTGTGTAAATTCAGGCCCCTAGATGCGAGCCTCCGGCCAGGGCACATCTGGGGGCCCAATCCCGACAAAAACTGTTGTGTTGGCTTCCGATGCCCTAGAGGCCCTACTAGTTAAGTTTCATATAAATATGATGTATATATCTTCAGCACACTCCATACATAATGAGTCTGATACTGAACTTGTGTGATGCAGGAGATTGTCTATATAGATGAGTTTTCATCTAGGTAGGGTGACCGATCTGGTTGCCAAGGAAGGGTGCAAGACTCGGCATTGAAGGAGTACATTGGGCAGCTTGTCAACGACATTATTGTATTTCATAAGACATGCTCCCCTGCTTTTGCTGAGAAATTCTTGAAGTTGAGGGCATAACAAAGGCTGGGCCCTTCAAGACCATCCCAACCAACTCTAGCCTGGAGAAAGTAGTGTTGCTTCGACGTTCGAAGCCGCTTTACTTATTCACAAGTGCTAGGTCTGGCCCACTTTTCTCCATGGTGACCCATGGCATGGTTGCCGGTGTTGAAGACCCCACTGTCATTAGACAGGAACTATTGGGAAAAAATGTATGCCTATGATCAAGAATAGCTTTGACCATGGGGAGCCTAGCTCGAAGAAGCCTAGGAGAGACTGGATGTACTTATTGCCTAATGATATCGCATCACTGATGTAATGCACTTTGTAATCTTCTCTTCAAGTAATGAAAACCGATGATTCACGTGCAATGTAGTTTGTGATACGTGTCATTTACTATTGTTTTTTACTTGAATGTTACGTTTATTTGTCGAATTTATACGCAAGACGATTCGTACCCTAAATTTAATACGCATTGCTTTATCAAATTCGTGTGCAACAAGTATTTCTTCGAACGCATGTAACGATAACTCAATGATGTAAATAAAATAAACAACAAGCAACTAAACAAAAATAAGACACGCCAAAAAATTTGTATTCATATTAATAACAATTTACATGGGGTCCATTACAACCAGGGCTTTACAAAATGTCTTCAAAAGCTACATTCCATGTGTTTTAGAGTTGTACACCCTTATCCTTGTTGACCTCCGTGAGGACTATCTTTCCATCGCCGAAAGAACATGGCTATCTGCAAATCCTTGTCGGTGACAGTGACCCTCCTTGCATGCACTGCTACATAGACCGAGTCTCCAAACAAGTCGATGAGGTAGGCTTTAGCAGCTTCTTGTAGTGCAAGGAGCGCCTGGTCATTCCAGTGATCGGGGTTTTTCGTGTGTGATGTATCTAGAAACTTGGTCCTGTTGTTCCTAATCAGTATGCCCTCCATGATCTCCCACACCAACTTCTGGAATGGAGCCTTCAGTATCAGGAAGTGAGTAGTCTTCTGGTAGTGGCGGATCTCGCAAAGAGCCACTGTGCCTGGCTTCCATAGACACTTGCGATGCTAGCGTCGTGGTGATAGTGGTGGAACTGGAGGACGTGGTTGTCGTATGGAATTTCCAGGGGGTATCTCCGGGTCGCTTGCTTGGTGCATACCATGTCTTCTAGGAGAGAGAACGCAGAACTCAAAAGTGAAATGTGTAAAATGAGGTGAAACTTTAAACTTATAGCCAAACTTTTCGAAAACCCTAAAAGTTTAATTAATGAATCCAGGCTTTGGAAAAATATCACTAGTGCTCCGATTGACATGAAATTTAACCTGTGGACTCCTCAAGGACACATCAACCACCCAAAAAACATTTGGCCCCAATAGAAGCCTCTGGGTAACGTCTGGGGCCCTGAATCCCCAGATTCAGGGCCCCAGATGTGAGCCTCCAGATAGGTGACCCAAAGGCTTATGATGGGGCCAAATTTTTAATATAAATGATTTTTTCTAATGCCCATCATGAGGGTGAAGTTTCACCAGATTCTGATTTATAAATTTGACGGTTCAATCTTTTTTTGAAAATGCGTTAACTGGATTATACTGCACTGATAATAGAAAAACTCACCAATGAGTGTGTGCAACTGCAGATTAAATGTATTGTCACCCTCGCAACGCAAAACATTGGAAACTTAAAAATTCACAAAAAATAAATCATGGGTAAAATGGAATATCACATATCGGATATTGTGTTGCCAAACCACTAAATATAGTAAAGATATAGTGCATTGGCCCATGTACAACTGATCACCGACGTGTACGTGGTTGCACATTGAATTTATTCTCAACAAAACTACTTACAAAATTGGAAACTTGAAAATTCACATAATGTGAATCATGGTCAAAATAGAATATCACATATCGGATTTAGCATTGCGAAACTATGAAATACACGGTAGATAGTGCATCGCACCAAGTACAACTAGAGCCAGGGAAAATTTAGCTCCATTTTGCAGGCCACTACTATCAAATACTTGAAGGTCTACTGGAAAAATAACCCAAAACTAAGCTCCTTACAATCTACAACCAAACCTAAGCTAAAAACATAGATCCAATTACAAGGTAGCTTCTCAAAGCATATTGTTGACATTAAGATTAAATGCATCCTTGTTATTGCGGATCCTGTGAACAAGAACCAGATCTATGGGCTTAATAGTGATACGTCGGGCATGAATGGCTAAAAGTTGACCATCACTCATTAGATCAATCAAGTAGCATTCAGCTGCTTCTTGGAGAGCAAGCAAGGCTTGGCTTGACCATCGCCCCACATTCCTTACCTGGTTCCTCGAAAAGAACTTGTGATGATGCCCTTACTGTAGATCTTGCAATATTTCTCACACCAACCTGGAGAATGGTGCCTTAGGAATAATCAAGTTGGCACTCTTCTGGAATTTCCTTATCTCACATAGCGCAGCTGTGCCTGGTCTCCATCTTCACTTCTTATGTGTTAGAGGGCGTGTATTACGAGCTGGAGCAGTAGTGGGAGGTGGAGCAATTGGAGCATGTGGACCACCATTTTTGGACAATGGCAAACCATCATTATCGACCACACTAGGGCCACCATTGTTGGCCACAGTAGCGCCACCATTATTAGCTGTAGTAGGGCCACCATTATCGGTCACCAGGGGATCTTTGTCACTCACAGTATGCTCACTAGATTCGGAAGAGTGTTGAGCTCTTGCTCTCGCAGGCGCCTTTTTTATAGGAAGCTTGGAACGTGCCATGGTTGTGATGATGAAGGATAGAAAGGTGGAGGGTAGAGTGAAGAGCAATGGGAAAAAAAGAAAGGAGAGACGACTTAAATACGAAACTTCAAAATTACTGTGGTGTAAATGAATTTTAAATTTATCATTTCATTTCATTTCTCCACCCCATCCTCCCTACCTCTCTCTATCTCCTGACACCCCCCTCATGCCCCCTCTCTCTCTAGGCCAGTGAATGTTCCAAGGTTTGGAATTTTCATATCTTTGTCTTACGATTTCAAAATCAACTTTTCATAATTAAAAAACATAGTTCGAAATCGACTTTGAAAAACATAGTGACAAACCTTCAAAATTTTAAAGAAATTTTATAAGACATCTCATGTTAAAGATATGAGTATTGATGTGTCATATCCTTGGTACTTGTGCTCTCTTGTGGACTTTAAATGCATCAAAATTATTATCTTTATCTAGGTCTCCATTTTTTGCCATCTCTCTCTTGGGTTGCCAACCATTCTGCGTGCCATTGTCTAGCTCTGTTGTTTTCATATCTTGCTTTTCTCACTTCATATATTGCCCTACTTATAGATTCTGCTTGAGATGTTTTGGACTTCTTTTCTTTTTCCTCGTATCGTATCTCTAGTCTCCTATACCACCATTGGAATAATTGCCTCATAGAATTGGAATCATTGAAGCCACCTCCATGATCAGTTGCCTTTTGAAAAGCACAGCGGGCTTGCCAGTGAGATCTTTCCATGCCTTGAGTTGACCATATTGCCAAACTTCCTTGATCTGCAAAGTATGGACCATGTGCTTCAAGTATATGTTGCACAAGAAAAGAGATTAGAAACACAAAGTAATTCGAAATGATGATTTTTTTTTGTAATGGTGATAATACTGACCATGTAGTGTGTTATGCTATTTGTAATCCATGCCTCCACCATGGACTTATGAAATTTAGCAGCTGTCTCTTTAAATGCATTGGCATCACCATCCAGAGAGCTGCTAATCTATCTAGGTGTATCCACACTTCTGCCTTCGCAATCCTCATTTGTCCCCCATTGCTCCAATTTGAAACAGCAATGTGCAACTTTTTCCATGCTTCATACTTCTCTGGTTATTTTACTAGTATATTGCCTTCCTCATCTCGAGGTGGAGATAAAAACTTCCTAGCCTTGGGTCTGCCAAAGCATGGTTTACAAGGAACATTTCTACTCATCCCCGATTTTTTCTCATCCTTTTTTATTTCTACTTGGCCTCCATGCAATCCAACTTCAGAGAGGACTTGTTCTACCTTCTTGCATGTAGCATCAAATTCTGACACGGGTTGCATCTTGTATACAAAGCATATATATTCATATACTAGCTTCTCAATTATTCCAACCAAACAATGCAATGTGCAAAAGTGAACCCTTGTTAGTGGTATTTTCAAAATAGGGCGCCAGTTTGAATCCACTGGAACTAGCATTCCATTTCTCATGACATTCTGATCACATGTCGGAGCACCCAGTTGTCCTGCCTTGGCAAGCCATTCTTTCTTTCCATCTTTCCCTTTCTTCCTAGTTTGCATGTAGTATATGCACGGAAAATTTTGCATTCGCTGCATTTGATAAACCAAACATACACTTCAATGTTTTTAAATTGCCTGCAAGATGCCATTCAACTTGATAGTCCCCAAACCCCTCAACATGTAAAACTACTCCATTATTTTGCTGTTGAATAACACTGGGTATATTAGTGAGGTTTAAAAAAACTTTAAGTACTTCATGGTCCTCCTTTGGTACTTCAAATGCTGCAAGCCACCATATTTCATTCTCCGATTGTACACTGAAGTATAAAGGATGTTTTTCATCGATGTTGGGATCCAATGCTCGATTCATAAGTGTTATACTCACACGCTCAAGTTTTTGCCCCTTGATAATCTCACTCTCATCAAGTTTGAGGACAAACTTAAGCTTGCCTCTACATTCTTCCATAGACATATTGTAGAACTTGACCATAGCAATCTGAACCCTACATATATCCAATACAAAGTTGTTGGATGCATTCAATATAAAGGCAGCTTCTTTGGAACCATACTTCAATATCTATGTGTATTCCAGATGCGTAGGCTCACCAATTAGTTCTAAAACTTTCTCATTTAGTTGTTTTCAAGCCTTCTTCACGTGAAATGGTTTTGGCAGAGGCATTACTCGCTTAGTATTGAAGACTTGCTTAAAACCTGTATCCAATTGTTGATAGAGCATACCATATGACTCAGAACTCATTCCCACATTGTCACATAACCCCTGAGCATCTGTAGCAATAAACAAGTTGCTCACATCCCTAAGACATTCACTAGAAACACCATCCACAATGTCCCTGAATTTAAATTTTCCAATGCATTTTTTACCATATCCTTGCTAAGGACTTTGGCAATAGTATCATTCTCTGCATGAGGAAATATATTTCTCATTGTAGCAGATTGAGCATATATCTGTCTATGATATTGTCCACTTCCTTTGGTTAATTGCTGAATTGGTTTAACTGATCGAATGCGCCAACATGCCTTTTTGGTTTTTAAAGTGGGTCCAATCTCCAAAGTTTTTGTGAGCTTCCTCTCTATGTTTCGATTCTCCTTCTCCAAGTCATTGACTTTAGACTGTAACTCCCATATTCTGCATGTGTGTAGCATGCATAGCATCTTCAATGGCAAGCATTGCTTGTTGTAGTTTTTGGTTCTCCCTATCCTTCTCAGCCAATAATCTATCCTTTTCCATCAAAGATTGCATATTCCCTTGTAATCTTGTCTACATATTTGTCAAGGTTTGATGAACCCCTGCTAATCCTTGTGTGACAAGTCTGCATGTGTCAAGGTTTGAACATTGGTGCATATTCATCCTCCAATTGAACATTGAACATTGGTGCATATTCATCTCTTTAGACAGTTCTTTTGAACATTGGTGCATATTCATCCTCCAATTGAAAGTGAATATCTCTCTTTCTCTTGGTACATCCTGCACCTGCATTCTACAAAAAAAAAAAGTATGCAAATTTTAACTTGGATTAACATTCAAATCACATAACTACATCCCTTTGATTCACTATATCTATGTTTTTTTAAAACCCAGTTGGTTCTTGTCTCTTTCTCTTGCTTTCAGTCTTGATAAACCCTAATCAACCCCTAATCAACTTGTAATCTTGGCTTTTAATCTACCTCTAATTAGCATCAAATATTATCTTCTGTTCTATCCAAAATATTCTCTCTCTCTCTCTCTCTCTCTCTCTCTCTCTCTCTCTCTCTCTCTCTCTCTCTCTCTCTCTCTCTCTCTCTCTCTCTCTCTCTCTCTCTCTCTCTCTCTCTCTCTCTCTCTCTCTCTCTCTCTCTCTCTCTCTCTCTCTCTCTCTCTCTCTCTCTCTCTCTCTCTCTCTCTCTCTCTCAACTAAAATTCATCAAGGAAACCCATTCATACCGAAGCCTAACTAGTGGAAAACAATGACATCATCTTATCTTCTGCCCTAATTTACTATCTGTCACTCTATCACTTATTTTCTTTGTTCATCTCACACAGTCCTCTCTGTCCCCCCCTTCTCCACTCCTCTCCCTCTCTCTCTCTCTCCCCCTCTCTCTCTCTCTATGAATTGATGCTTAAGGACTGAACAACAACTGTGAAGAATAATAACATCACATAGATTTTAAAAATAAAGATACCTCCATTATCACTTGATTGCTTGTAGTATAGATTGTTGAAGACGGAGATTTTTTACTGCATATTTCTAAAGAGGGAGATGGCTTGTAGCAGGGTAGAGTGTGTTATAGATAGAGATTATTTGATTTTAACAAATAGTATCAAAACTACTCCTCAATGCTGCTTCAGAAAAACTCGTATGCAAGAAACCATATTCTGGAGGGAAAGAAAAGAATACACAAAATTTGGGACAAAACTAGAGTTTTCTGAGGGAATGAAAAAATTCCCAAAAATAGGTATATACTTGTCCAAAAAAGATGAAAATTTACAAGGAAAATCTCGAGTCAAAAAGGTGTCTCTGGGTAAAAAAACAATCTTAAAATATGATGTGTATGTCATTTTATATCGTTTTTTAACTTCCGCCCTTTTAAGAAGCAAGAATGAGAATGATTCTAATATCTTTTAATGTTGAAAAGTCATGAGGGCATTAAAGAGTCATGTATCAATGATTGGCTCCATTTTTAGAAAAAATAGAATTGTATTTTTTTAGTTAAGAGGATTTTGAGAAAAAGTAATCTTATCCTGCAGTTTGGGAATAAAATAATAGGTGAAATCTATTGAAAATACAAATACGAGATTTGCTTGATTGTAGAAGATCTCTTTTTATAATATTATATTGGAATCTCTTTTTAGAGAGAGAGAGGTGAGAGAAACCCCTTAAGGGGCAAAAAAGAGAGTCCATATTTCTCCTAATGGCCTGCTTATCTTAGGGTCAAACTCACTGCAAAAAGAGAGCATACTATCGATGCTCTGATTGATGAAGGAGCAGATTTTAATATCTTGACCTATGAGGCATGGACCCTACTAGGCAAACCAGAGCTCACACCGACTAATGCAACTCTTAGTCCTTATGGGGGACATCCACAAGCACTCATAGGGAAGTGCAAAATCCTTGTGACAATTGAAACTAAAAGCTTTCCTATCCTATTTCATGTTCCTCCAAATAGTGCTAATTGCAGGAAGGAAACGCTCCTAGGAAGACGCGACCAAGTGTGAGGCCGACTATGTAGCACAGAGGATACACCTGACACTACTGGGTGTGAGGATAGTCACAACCTTTAGCAAGGGTAACCTCATTGAACCTCAAGGGAAAGGCAAGGAAGGTGTTGACATAACAGTCAAGCCTGCTAACGAGAGCAAGGACTTGTTGGAAGAGTTGATACAAGCACAGGTCGAACAATGAGAACCAATGGTGAGTAAGGCCATGCCTGAAATAAGAAGGTCAAGAGATAATGCCAAGGATGGGCTTTGAACTTACAAATATTGTAGAATACCCCAAAAGAAGCCCAAGCCTTATAGATGAAGGCATCGATGGAGAGTCAGCACAACACCGCGATGGATGTCCAAAGCGTTGCTACGTGCTCAAGGGTATTACGAAGGTAACCGATGGATTTGGGTGCCAAAACCCCCTGCTAAACCTCCTCTATCGATTGAAGGCCAGATCGTATCAAGAGCAAAGAAACGTAGAAGGAGATCTAAACGAAAGACCAAGTATCGAGTCAAAAACATTGGAGTGATCGAGCCCCTCACAGTCAAAATCAAGAAACCAAACGGGACTAATCGAAGGGTAGACCCTCAACCTAACGTGCTTGACAAGCAGATATCAAATGTAATCATTGAGGATACACAAAAGCCACTAGTGCCCAAGGAGCCTTTGATTCCTCAAGAGGATAACAAGCATCATAGGCACAAAATTGCTCATGGCAAGGCTGATTGCTCAACAAAGAGAATTGCACAATCGCCTAATAGCCTCGAGTAAATCATTCAGCCAGTGCCAAGTCCACCTAAGAGTCCTAGATCTCCTACACCCTCTTTTCCCAAACGGACACAGGAAGCACAACAGTAGTCGTCAAGGGCGGTTGCTCAATCCCAATCTCTATCTCCATCTAAGCTTCCAAATGTCCAAGAGGTGGGACATGACACCATCCGTAGCTCTCGGCCCAAGGCTATGCTTGTGCAACCTAATGTGACTAGATCAACTCATGCTCGATATACACAAGTGAATGCTCAAGGGCAACAAAAGACACGACCACTTTCGATCACCCTAGGGACTTGACACTGCAATCTACTAATAGTAGCCAGTCCATTGAAATAGCTGCTACTACTTCCAATCAAGGATCACCGCAATCACAACCCCTAGCCGTGACAACACTCCTTGCAGAATGTGTCCATAGTAACTCACTTGTGGAGGAGGTGCCACAACCAGCATCCTTGACAACTCCAACACTTCCAAAGTGCTTAAAGCCTAGGCTGGAGGAGTTAAACTGAAGGGAATTGGCTGAAGAGCTAAACTCTCCAACCAAAAAGAGAGGCAGTTGTACCCTCACAACCTAGAGAGGCTATTCAGCAGGCCACGGCTATGCCCCATGAGGACACACTAGAGAAAGAGAATGCTAAGACCTAGCCAAGCACATCAATGACTGACCTAGTTCAAGATCCCGAGTCTTCAAGGGATACACCTAGATTGCGTAAGAAAAAGAAGAGAAAAGAAAGAAAACAACAATGACAGTTGCAAGTGGATGTAGACCCCAAGAAGATTGAAACCAAGAGTGCCAAAGAGCTGAGGAATAAAGCATCGAGACCATCCACCAATGAACCCATTAATGTCTCTCCTAATAGCGGTGAAACCTCAAACACATCCGTGTGTTCTGAAAACTCAAAGCAGGCGTTACCATCAATGGTTTCTTGCAACACTCAATTCATCGACAACAGAACTCGCATTGACCAATCAAGAGTGGATACAACACTGTCACAACAGGGTGACAAATTTATACCAGTCACATCTAAGGAGAACCATGATGCAATTACAAAGCCTCAGGGGAAACATGGAAACCCCGAGAGCATAAGAAACCCTAGCGTTGACCAATCTCGCTCATCTAGGCCTGAGCCCCTAGCTATGCTAAAGCCTAGGGAAACTCCTAGAATCTTGCATGAGATAGCAACCGAGCAAGCCCTTGTTGAACATAGAAGTGTCGCAGAATGCTTAATTGAGTTGGATGCTAAGCTCAAAGTGTTCACATGTGTCTATGTCCTGGCAAACATGGGCACATTCCCTAAGGAGCAGCTTGAAGAATACTTGCCATTTCCCCTATCTTGGGAAGAGCAAGAACATCTTGACGAGCATTATGACAAGCTCCTGCATGAACACATGCAACTCACCTCTGACGAGGAAGCCAACAAACTACGCTTAACTATGACATTCAATGATGTGCTCTACCAACCAAATCTCTTAGGGATAGGCAACTAAAGTGATAATCAGAGGGTTAAAGTCAATTTGAGAAACGTTAGTTTGAAAACCATGTTGCAATGTCTGAACTAGGAGCCCAGATTATGATAGTCTCAGAGGAGCGATTGGCCAAATGGCGATCTCAAAGAGACCCAACCTATGTGGCATCAACTTCCTTTTGAGTGCTGACTGCCATTCGAGGTATGGACTTAGCTCAAACTAGCCAAGAGAACTCTCTGGCTGATAAGGTTCTCACTGAGGAGGAGCTACATGTTGCAAGTAGACTCGAACAAGGTACCATGATACTTGACGTTGCAAAATACCTGATGTTATTAAGAAGGCTACCATGAGTACTAGATGCATGTGCCACACTCCAATACAATCCTGGGTTCTACAATTGGTTTTTATCCTCGTGAAGTGACATGGATTTGTAAATATGTATAAAAATAAACAATGACTTTTGTGACCTTGTACAGATAAGATCAACACACACAAGAAATGATAGCCAAGCATAGGGAGAAGAGTTGGGTTTGACAGGCTGAGCTCCTTAGGTCCTCCTCTTACCACACATTGAGAAGTTGTGTGACCATTCCCACCTCCAGGAGGAGGGCATGCGACCCTCATTATCGCCATACGAAGCTCTGACCAACATCTCTGATGGTGTAGATGGGGCACTGTCCGTTTCTATACACCTTTTCTCTTTTTTCGGTCTATCCTTCTAGGGATGAGCCCTGCTCCACTCCATGACAACCAGTCCACGCAACTTAGCATAAGCCAAGATCTGCTAATGGCTGGAGGCAAAACGAACATCATCATGGGGGCCATCCCTCTACAACAAACACTGCATGTCTCACCTCTCCCCTCCTCATCATATGTGCCCACTATATAATCCCTTCCATGCAAATAATTTTATCCTACCTCAAGGCCTAATCCTTAGTTTGCATTTTGCAGGTCCCCCTACAGTAGCCGACATGGAGCACCCGGTGCAGCTGGCTGGCAAGCACGCTATCTGCCCCGTCAAAGAGAACATGCAGCACAAGCTCCTCCGTCGGAACGCTATGTACCTACCCTTAAAAGCAAAGAAACAAGGCCCCAAGTGACACCGCCCCAGACGTAGGCCGAAAAATACCCAAGCTAGGGGAATAGAAGCTCAAGGGAGCACATGGGGCATGGCAACACCGATCGTGCGGGCCCCCACCAGACACTCGGGCAGGTGCTCGTCGAAAGAGGAGAGGGCAGCTAGAGACAAGCAAGAATTTGATGCATTGTTCAAAAGCATTCTGGAAACAGTTGCGGCCAGGGACTACACCACATCTTCCCTGCCCAACCTCGTAGGAGCCCCTCACCAACAGAGCCTCAGTCACCCGATCACCCGGACTCGCCCCGCCTCATGCAAATAGAGTAGCCCCTATGATATATAAGCAGCTTAACAAGGCCATCCTGCCATAACTTTTTGTCTTTAAATGGTTAAAGGGGCAGGCTCCCCATCTGTATACACCTTCCTTACCTATTGCTAATATATGCCACGTCTTTAACAAGCACCGGAATATGCATCGCAATAAGCATCATAGGATTTTGATAAAGTAATATCTTGACATGATTGCATCTGTTCGTTGTACTTGATGCATGCGACTTGCATATGCTCTCATGAAGTGACAAGTGGATGCAGGATGACACAGGTCTTTGTGCGAAAGTGTTCAATGCCCAAGTCACTGCAAGACCACCAACCCCACAAAGAGCCACGACAAAGCCACGCTGCCAAAAGCAAAAATCACCCATGCGAGTGCCCATGTCACATGGCCCAAAGCATGATCTTAACCACTTCCTCTTTCTGGGTTACACTCTGCGCCGGGCACTCACGGCAGTTGTTACCCCAATTATACCAACATCGCACGTTCCAAAGAGGGTTGCAATATCTCAAGTGTATCTCCCCATCTCAATGACTGCTTCTCTAACAACGAGGCTAGGGCACAGTCGTCACTGTAATTCCATTTCTTGAGCCTTCGAAGCTTGACATTTCCCAACCCATTGAAAGGCTGATAGCCTCAACATATTGCAATGGTTGTACGCAGGCAAGTCCAAAAAAAAAAATGAAAGAAAAAAGAACAAGAAAAGGAAACGAAAAAGAAAACGGAAAAGGAAAAAAGAAAAGAAAAGAAAGAAAAAAAAACGAAAAGATACGAAGCACCCACGATCACAGCACAGAACCTAGGGGTCCTCAAATTAGGTACGTCTAGTGACCTTGGTCGACTAGCTCCGTCCCTAGTCCCCTAGCCCTTTAGCATCACCCACAATTTTTCAGGGCACATCAAGGGCAGGACATACCTAGGGAGCTTGTCTCGCCTATGGTTAGACCTGTCACCCTTACCCATTCGCACGATTCCCTCTTGCACTCTGCCTTAATACCATTGCAATCAATTGTGGTAAGCATTGCACGAATGGCCATGAAAAGTACATTGTCCTCATCAAGCAAGTCCACAAAGTGTGGTGTCCCTATGTTCAATTATGCTACGTCGTGCAATCCCAATGCAAAGGATGTCTCATACACCTTCATATGTACTTCTCAACATGGATAGCTTTGCTTCATCCACACATTATTACGGGAAACCAGCCCGCAGTCTTTTAACTACGTAATATCTAAGTATGCACAAGCCCTCACGTAATATCTGCATCAAAATATATACACAGTTTGGGTCCTCAAGTGTAGGACAATACTCTCAACTTGCTTAGAGTTCGACCTACCTCCCAAACTAATTGAACTATGTCTTGTGCGCGATAGAGAAGACTAGCACTACCCCTAGGGAGAGACCACCTATGAGAGGTTTTCAATTTCAGGTATTGAAGACTCCAATGAAAGTGGCGTTCGCTCTTCATCGACACCCAACTCTGAATTCTTATCCTTTATCATCCTGCAAGCCCGCCAAGAATCATCATCTGCAGAATCCCCAACAAACCAACACTTGTGATGACCATCAGTACACTCCCCAACAAAGAAAAACCCTACCACTAACTCCAACAACCCTACCACCAGCCACCTAGGCTACCAACGTGCCCCCAACGACCTTCTTCCACACCACCATCAACACTCCTTCACAGTAACCACCAAAGACCTTCCACCCACGTCTTCAGTGCATGCCAAAGCCTACTACCTACAACGGTGAGTGCCATGGGACTGGCACTCGTCTAGGAGGGGGGTAATGTTAACCCTCAAATGAACAAAGGTTGAAAATCTGAAAAAGCTGAAGCAGAAGACAAGGCCAAGGCAAAAGTGAAACGGAAGACGAAGGCACGCCAAGAAAAATATGGAAACGCAAGAAGTGCAGAAAAGTACTAAATAAGGAAAAAGACTCGCAAGAAAAGGCGCAAGTCAATACTTTTGTAAAAAAGTGCAAGGGCACCATGATTTATTTTAAGAGTGCCGGGCTCTCACTCGTGCAATTTGTAAATGTAGACGGGCAGTGGAAAGGAAGCTAGGAGGATAGAAGGACAATGGGAAAAAGGGCCTAAGCCACAGTCGGCCATGTAAAAAAGGGGATAAGGGGATGACCACCCAAAAGGGATTTAGGGTTTTGTATATAAAGTTGAAAAGTGAATGAGAAGCTCATTCTTGTGTGTGGCCAAAAGTGGGTCTCTTCTTCTTCTTCTTCTTCCTCTTCTTCTTCTTCTTCTTCTTGCTTGCTTGAGCTTGCGCTTAAGAGAGGGAGTATGAAAGTGTGAGGGAGTGAGTATGTGAGGGTGAGGGACCGAGGAGAAGAAGCTCTCCATCTTCTCCTCTCTTCTTCTCTTCTCTTGTCTTGCTCATGGCTATGGAGCTTGGAGCGTGGAGCTTGAGGATGGAGCTTGCTTGAAGCTCGCACTTGGATCGTAGAGCTACCGGAGTGCACGGGAGAGGAGGTAACTTAATCAGCATGGAGGTAAGCTCACTATACCCGTAGATATGGATGGCGCGTCGACAATGTGAGAGGTAGCCATTAATGCTTGGCTTGGAACGCTTGAAACAATAAGCGGTCCGTGGGTCTTGGTGGTTGAGTGTGAGCTCCCCCACCCTGTAACTGCACTATGAGTGGTCCTATTAGCCCACAAAGCAAAGGATAACATTCTTGGCCATTCTTTCATCCTGCCCTTGCATGACTTTGCTAATGCCTTAATGATAGGCTGATGATCTCTTTCACTTTTGCCATTTGCTTCAGGATTGTAGGCTGAAGTTAATGCGAGCTTGATACCCAATCGTGAAAAGAAGTCACGAGCCTCATCCACATCCAATTCTCCTCTATCAGCAACCACTTTTCCAACACAACCATACCTGCAAAAGACTTCTTCCAATAAGAACCTGCGAACTACTTGAGTAGTCTTTGTACTAAGAGCTCGACCTTCCACTTGATTTGTCAAGTCTTATCATGCAAGCACAAGATATCTCATATTCCATAAACCTGTAGGCATGATAACCAAATAAACTACCCATTTGTAATGCATAGACAATGGATAGATCAGTTGCAACCCATCTCTATGCTTTACCATGGAATACATCTGTCAGACATTCCACAAAATGTTCCACATCTTTATACATGTTTTGCCAGCAATACTTCTCTTTGATCTTGGCAAATGTGCCCCAAACTCCTCTATGTCCAACCCATAAGCTTTCATGAAACTCCTATATCACCTGTTGTTGAGAAGCCATATCTCCCAAAACACGTACTGGAGCTCCTCTCTTTTTCTTTGCATGCTTCCATAAACATCCATCTTTTAATAAAAACCCATAAGCTTTTTTTTTTTAATCCTTTTGAATTCAGCTTCAAACCATTCAGCCTTCTTTTTCATGAGGCTGAGATATTGACCTATTTTTAGCCAATCATCCTCATACAACTCTTCCAAAAATTGTGTTCTCACTGAAGCATAACACTGATGATGCTCTCTCTACTGCCTATTTTTTCTCCATGGCTGTAAACTCTTTTCTTACTGCTGAAATCCATGTTACAACAGTTGTACCTACAGTAACATCAGCTGCATACTCATTTCATATTGTCATAAAGTCATTTTTAGCACCTATCACATCATCCTCTTCATCCTCAAACCTCGCTCATGAAACATGTCAACCACGGGTTTTTCTCTACCTGCAATATGCTGAAAATCATAGTTAAGTGACTTTATATATGCAATCCATCGTAACATGGCAATATTAGGAGTTGAGAAATTTGCTATCATGCCCAATAGAGGTAGACAATCAATCTCTACCACTACATGAGCTCCTATAAAATACTCCCTATCACACTTAAGGGCTGTCACTATACCCCAAAGCTCTCGTTTGACTTGAGAATACCATTGTTGGCATTCATTGAGGACCTTTGCTCCAAACCAAATGGCATATCTATTCCCATAGCATCATCTTGACCCACTATCCAACCAATGCCAATTGGGCTTGTATCCACAGTAAGAATAATAGGTTGCCCATTCTCATAATTTTCTCTCTTTAGTGTTGGGGCTGAAATCAATGAGCTCTTTAACTTCTGAACTACCTTTGTATGCTGTTTTCCCCACCAAAACTTTTGCCCTTTTCTCAAGAGCTGATATAGACTTTCGGCCACATGAGCGAAATGCGGAATCCATATCAAGTAAAAGACACATGCACCTAAAAATATTCTTATCTCGGATACATTCGAACATGTCTCCCGCATCTTGCTTATGGCATCAATCTTTACTGGTGAGGGATTTCTTCCATATGGTCCACACATGTGTCCAACACCCAATACTTCCTCTACTCCAAAAACTGATTTTTCTCCTGACAGAGTCAAATGCACTTCTTCAAGACGGTTCAAAATCCTGTCACAATCAGCAATATGATCAGCCACAAATCCTCTACACCCTTGATCATTCATCTCTTCATTCTTATCATGGATATCGCACCCTTTTATTGGCACATCATCAAGAAAGGGTAAGGTCAACTGAGGAATATACTCCCTCAAAACTTTATGCATAGCATTCATCATATGCACCACTGAATTGGTTGCTCCCTGTGGAAGCGTACACATCCTAACCAATCCAAGTGGTGTCTTCATGGTAGTGATATCCCGGCTTTCTAATGCAAGATGGAACTGATCATATCCTGAATATAAATCTCCCAAAGAGTAAATTGCCTTGTCTGCAAATGCTTCTGCAAATTCATCCACTATCGGGCCTGATCCAACATTCCTTATGGTAACTTTATTAACTGATTGCAAATCCTACATAAACCTCAAAGAACCATTATTCTTTGGAGCAATAAACCACCGATTCAAATATGGAGCTGAAGAGGGCTCCAAAATCCGCATCCTAATCTTCTCATTCAAAAGTTTCAGCAACTTAGGCAAATATGACCGAGGTACTAGAATAGGCTTTAAATTCCATGGCACATGAGGTACTGTAAAGATCACCATAGGTACAACTATGGTCAGATCAACACATCCAATTTCATCTAGCTGAAATGCAAAGGCTTTACCATACCTTGCCAACATCTGCAAGAAACAAGCTCTTTCTGTAGGTAAAAGAAAGCTTGTATCACCAATTCTCCGCTTTTGTAAAGTTTCGACTATAAATTTGCATCCCACTCCATGTGGATTCCATAAACTAGGCTATTGAGTCACTTTTTTAGCCAACCCATCACTTTCAGGTGGTAAAGACAAAGCCATAGGCTTAACCTTCTTTTCCACTGTTTTGTACTTTGTATCCACCCTTGCTTCAGCCCTGTTTTGCAGCCCATATTGCAACCCATAACATTCATGCTTAGCAAACTCTTGAATGACTTCATAGATTTCTAAATTGTCAACATAAATAACCTCTTTTTTTGCCATGCTTTTAGCATTAATTGTTGCAGAAATTTTAGCCACTGTATCAACATCAATTAGCCCTAAAAACAGCCCTAAAATATCTTCATTTGCAGCCATCAAACCATGTCTTCAGCTCTTTTTTAGCCCATCCTACATATTTCTTTTTAACCCTACACATGGCTGAAACATTTGTAAAACTGCCAAGACTACATGTTGTTCATTCGTGCAATCCAGGCACAAACACAGTTTCCCCCTTTCTTGGAGGCATAATTATCTTCCAGAGGCACTACCATAGCCTCCCCTTATAGCAGTGCTATCTAAAAGCCCTTAAACTCTTGTGCATTAGGTGGCATGGGATTATCCCACAGCTTATCCCGATTGTGAGGATGATTCACCCAAACAGTGAGAAACTGTACTATCTTTGTATTATCTTTACTCCGAACTCGAGCATATGAAGAACCATCATCCAAGGCTTTTGTTTCTAGCCTTGATTCTGAAATATAGGGCTATCCCAAAATCACTGGATAACTGCATGAATTTTGCACAAAAAATTTATATTCATCCCTAACATCTCCAATAGTCACGGGTACATTCGGACAAGCTGCATAAAGATCCCCTGATGAATTGTTTGCCGCCCGCATGCGCCATCTTGGATCTACATCAATTGGCCAACCTCCATTCTCATACAAACTGCATGCCATAACATTGATTTCAGAACCATGATCCAAGAGAGCTATGCAAGGCATCTCTCTTTCTTCCACTTTAACAATTGTCTCTATTGTAGCACGAGCCCAATGCGTTCGTGAATAATGACTGCTTGGAATAAAATGAGCATCTTCTTCTTTATGTGCTTGTTGATGGACATCCCTATTATACATAGTCTTTTCTCTATGCTTAGTGCTATCCATAATACCATTTTCGACCACAATCTTGCTATCTATACTTCCATCTAACCCATTTTTAGCATCAACCTATTCCAAAACAGCATTACATACATCATCATATTCCCTCTGAAGATGTTTCTCTATGTCTTTGTCAACTTGCATCAATGCTAGCAAAACTTCACCATCAAACTATCTTTTTTGTTTCATCATATCAATGATTACATC
Organism: Lygodium microphyllum; assembly: GCF_053477565.2. Lineage (NCBI taxonomy): Eukaryota > Viridiplantae > Streptophyta > Polypodiopsida > Schizaeales > Lygodiaceae > Lygodium > Lygodium microphyllum. Next base: position 23,635,283 of record NC_141145.1, read on the forward strand.
ATGAAATTCACGCTTTGTGATTCCAAGAACTTTGCCAAGTGTGAATTCCACTCTACTGCCAAGTATGCGATCTTCAAAAACTTTTTTAATATTTGTGGCAATCTCAAGATCTGATTGTAACCTGTAACCGAGCTGCTTGCCCCTTTTCTTCCCTTCTTGTTTCTTCTCTTGAGATGCATCATCCATAACATGCTTAGGTATGGCTTTTTCAGTCTCTTTTTGTTGCTCCATTTTACTTCGTGTTATGTGTTTAGATGGGTCTAAAGAGGAAGGACCAGTAGTGTCCTCATCTCTTCTTCTCTTTTCTTCCACAAGAGCTTCTTGATTATGAACCTCAGCCAAATAAGCATAGGCTAAAAATGAGTCCACTGGTGCACTCCATCCTATTCTCCCTCGTATACTCTGGCTTGCATCAGTCAATTTAGACTTTACTGTTTTTCCCTTTTCCATGCAATCTAATGCTTGCATCCAAACACAAGATTTTGCTTCAGCCATGCTTCCTTTATGAGCTTTATCAGTCCTTTCAATTTTCAACCCATATGTGGCTGCATCTATGGTAGCAAATGCTATCCTTGCAACCATATCTTCCAACTTCTTCTGCATGCCACCATTTCCAAAATTCGGCTCTATTGGAAGACTAGTTTCTATTGCATGTATTTTTCCATCTTTCCAAAAGATTAACCTTTTTGCTTCCGCTTCATGGTAAGCTGTATAATCTCACTTTTCATGTTGTAAACGGTCACACCAAATGCATCTCCTCTTGTATTCTTCTTTGTACGGTCTTTGGGCTGTTGTCTAAGCCTTCTTTTCTACCTTAACATCCAACTTTTCAACCTTTACATAGATCTCTGTCAAATTCAGCCTCAAATCATGCATGCATTTGATTAATTCATCCACAGCATCACCTTTAAGAGTTGGACCAACAGGTATAGCCGGTTGTTCCGTCATAGCTACAGGTGCCTTGGCTGCAATTTCAACTCCCTTCTGAGCACTGGCAGTTGTGGTGCATGCACCCCATCTTAATTTCATCTGCTCTCTCTTTACCAACATATGCACTGCTTCAATTACATTAGTCCAATCTGATTTCAGCCTTATTGCAGAAGAGGCATCTTCTAAATGATCAGTCAGCTTCTCCTGCAATACAAGATCTGCAGCCTTCAAAAACAAATCAGTTTTTTGACTCTCCAATGATTGTTGCTCATCAGCATCCAATTGCACATACCGACTTTCAAATTCACGGAGCAAATCTGAGCAGCCAACCCTTTATTGGGCTTTTCAATCCAATCTATAAATGTCATTTTAGTTACCAATCTTGCATCTTCCAAGAAAAAATCTTCTCTCAAAGCTTTCTTGAAAGCTGCCCAATCAGCATCTCTTCTATGTAACTCATCAATTCAATCATACAAAGCATACATGGCCAAACGGGAGAAATACTGGCTCCATGCATACTGCGGTACCCCATGAAACAACATCTTTTCTTCATATAGCTGGATGAAGGCCGAAACATTTTGACCTTTAAGCTGCTTGAATTCTTGTCCCACTGACTGCAATGCACTCACAACTAAGGAATCAATTCTTCCTGTCGAGTTTACATCTATTGTTGTAACAACAACTGTTGCTATTGTTGTTGCTGCAATAAAGCAATCATTTGTTGCAAAGCATCACCACCACTTGAAACTGGAGAATCTCCCATCTTTACACACCTCTACTGACTTTCACGTCGAGTTCACCACTGTCCGAGCGTTTGGGGTCAAAAGTCTACCACAGGGTTAAGTGACATCAGGGTGAAGGGAGATTCAAAGAGTGGAGTAGACGGAAGAGAAGGGGTTGAAAGAAATAGAAGTTATGAAAGAATACTCGCATGAAGAAATATAAGACATAGAATAATACTCACATAATTGAAGCCTGTCAGTTTATTTCTCCATTATGAGAAGACAAATCTCTTGTACACAAAAACGTACACAAAACAATACCTTCCTCTATGCTACTCAGACCGTCAATCTGATGCTTCCATTGACTCCGAAAGGGGGGTAAAATACCAGTACACCTAGCCAGAATTTTGCCAGATCACTCCTTCTTCATCTCCCACTTTGGAGTGTTATTTACTGTGTGAAAACAGCAATCGCGGCACGCACAATTTTGTCCATCTCTCTTTTTCCATAAAATCCTCACAGATGGCTAAAAGCCACATGCTTTCTTTTGCATGTCATCCTAATCTAGAAGTTTTCTACATTTTTTGGATTTTTACAAGCGATAATATCTAAAATATCATAAATTGGCTACACTTGTCCAAAAAACTAATATGCTTGAACCATGGACACTAACACTAATGTCTAAAATGGCATTGGCTCTCTAGATCAATAAGAAAGCCGCACTTTAGAGTTTTTCACATGGTGTGCGTATAGTGGCACGACAACGGTCCTCAGAAGAATGAGTTTTGATACATTTAGAACAGAATACCTTCCTCTCTGTAGCAGTTTGAAAGCTTAATTATTCAGAGACATAGAAAAGCAGGAAGTAGAAGAAATGTTGGCTAGAGAATCCTCCAGAGGCTGAAGTCCCCCTCTGATTGTGTTCTGTTGAGTACAAACCAAACTGGGTGACCAACTGGGTGGATCCAACTCCTTCATGAATGATGCAATTAAGAGGCAAGCACTAGAATGAGTCCAAAGGTACGTGAGGAGAGAGAAGACAAAGATCAAAGCCAAGAACGAGCTTGTAGTAGAAGCCCCTTTGATGCCCTAAAAGAACTCTTTATAGAAGTCCCCATGGAGACTCAAGATCTCCTTCCTTGTCAAATCTGTCTTGGAAATATTGATAACATGCCAATGAATGTAGTCACATTGCCCATTTTTAAGGGAGAGTACAATAAAGACCATGATCTTCATGTAGCAGAGTTTATGGTAGCATGTGTGGCTAACAATGCCAAAATCCCTGAGCATTGGTTAGCAATATTCTTCGCCACTTTCAAAGGCACAGAGTTTCAGTGGTATGAGAGACAAGAAACAAGAACTTTTGGTGCATGGAACGACCTCAAGTTGGCCTTCCTCTCACTAAATTCAGGCGTAAAAGTTTTGAAGAGTGGATGAGAGAGGAGTTCCGAATCTAAATCAATCCTCTAGTGAATGAGTCGAAGCTTATGTCTTGCGAATGAAATCCATACTAAAGAGATGGACCAACCATTATTTGGTTGAAGGTATGCAAAATGGAGTTTTCCTTAGAGGCATACAACCAAAAGTTTGTAAGTTTGTGGAATTGAGAAGACCAGTCAATCTACAAGCTGTAGTGAAAGGTGCAAGATTGTATGATGAAGTTGAAGCAAGGATATCAATGACCTTAGGAAGAGGATTCTAACCTCCTCTGTGGGAGCTTTCACTCAACCGCCAAGACCCATGGACCGCTTATTGTTTCAAGCGTTCCAAGCCGAGCACTAGTGGCTACCTCTCACATAGCCAACGCGCCATCCATATCTACGGGTGTAGTGAGCTTACCTTGATGCCGTTCGAGTTACCTCCTCTCCCGTGCACTCCGGTAGCTCCACGATCCAAGTGCAAGCTTCAAGCAAGCTCCATCCTCAAGCTCTAAGCTCCAAGCTCCATTGGCGTGAGCAAGACAAGAGAAGAGAAGAGAAGAGAAGAAGAGAGGAGAAGATGGAGAGCTTCTCCTCCTCGGTCCCTCACCCTCACACACTCACTCCCTCACACTCTCACACTCCCTCTCTCAAGCACAAGCTCAAGCAAGCAAGAAGAAGAAGAAGGAGAAGAAGAGGAGAGCTACTTTTGGCCACAAACAAGAATGAGCTTCTCATTCACTTTTCAACTTTAATAACAAAACCTTAAATCCCTTTTTGGGCGGTCGTCCCCTTTTCCCCTTTTTACATGGCCGGCCATAGCCTAAGCCATTTTTCCCATTGTCCTTCTATCTTCCTAGCTTCCTGTCCACCGCCCGTCTACATTTACAAATTGCACGGGTGAGAGCCCAGCGCTCTTTTACAAGATTTCAGGGTGCGCCTTTTTATTTAAACTGCGTCTTTCCCCTTTTGCCTTTTCCTTGGACTTTTAAGGTTGCCCTTGCGCTTTTGGCTTTTTCTCCTTTTCTTTCTTCAGTCGGGCTACCTTTTTTTCGCCTTTGCCATGCGTCTTTTCCACTTCCTTTTGCTTTCTTCGTGTTGGGGTTAACATTACCCCCCTCCTAGACGAGTGCCAGTTCCATGGCACTCACCGTCGTAGGTAGCAGGCTGTAGCATGCACCGAAGACGTGGGTGACAAGGACGCCTGTGGTTTCCGTGGAGGAGTGTTGGTGGTGGTGTGGCAGAAGGTCCTGGGGGCCTGTTGGTGGCCAAGGTGGCTAGTGGAAGGGTTGTTGGAGTTGGTGGTAGGGCTATTCGGTGTTGGGTATTGCATTGATGGCCATCACAAGTGTAGCTTTGTTGGGGATTCTGTACATGTTGATTCTTGGCAGGCTTACAGGGTGATAAGGATAGGAATTCAGAGTTGAGTGTTGATGAAGAGCGAACGACACCTTCGTTAGAGTCTTCAATACCTGCAATTGAAAACCTCTCATGTGGTCTCTCCCTAAGGGTAGTGCTAGGCTTCTCATCGTGCGCAAGACATATTTTGATTAGTTTGGGAGACAGGTCGAACTCTAAGCAAGCCTAGAGTATTGTCCTGCACTTAAGGACCCAAACTGTGGATATACTTCGGTGCAAATATTATGCGAGTGCTCGTGCATACTTAGATATTACATAGTTAGAAGACCGTGGGCTAGTTTCTCATAACAATTCGTGGATGAAGCAAAGTTGTCCATGTGGAGAAGGAGTACGCGTGAAGGCATATGAGACATCTTTTGCATTGTGACTGCACGATGTAGCATAATGGAATACAAGGACACTGCACTTTCAGTAGTTGGAAACCATTGGACTTGCTTGATGAGTACGGTGTACTTTTCATGGCCAATCGTGCGGTGCTTATCACCACTGATTGCAATGGTACATAGGCAAAGTGCAAAAGAAAATTGTGCAAGTGGGTCAGGGTGACAGGTCGAACCCTAAGCGAGACAAGCTCCCCAGGTATGTCCTGCCCTTAATGTGCCCTAAACAATTGTGAGTGATTGTAAGGGGCTAGGGGACTAGGGACGAAGCCGGTCGACCAAGGTCACCAGACGTACCTAATTTGAGGACCCCTAGGTGCTGTGCTGTGATCGTGGGTGCTTCTTATTTTTCCATTCACTTCTTTTTCTTTTCTTTTCTTTTCTTTTTCTTTTCTTCTTCTTCTTTTTTTTTTTTTTGCCTGAGTACAATCATTACAATATGCTGAGGCTATCAGCCTTTCAACGGGTTGGAAAATGTCAAGCTTTGAAGGCTCAGAAAATGAATAGTACAATGATAATGGTGCCCTAGCCTCGCTGTTAGAGAAGCAGTTGGCGAAAGGGGGAGATATACTTGAGATATTGCAACCCTCCTTGCGGCACATGTAATGTTAGTACAATTGAGGTAACGACTGCCGTGAGCCAACTATAGAGCCTGACCCAGAAAGGGGGCGTGGCCCAGGAATGTTTCGTGGGCCATGCAATGTGGGCGATTGGCAAGGGTGCTTTCGGCAGCGTGGCTTTGCCGCGGCTCGCTGTGGGGTTGTGGGTGTTGCGGTGATTGGGCATTGAGCATTTTCGCACAGGGACCTGTATTATCCTGCATCCACTTGTTGCTTCATGAGAGCATATGCATTGTGTATGCCGCAACTATAATAAACTAGTGCAATGCAAGGAGACATCATTTATTTGAATTCTATGGCATTGACTAGACATTTCTCACCTGCGCCTGATTAGCTTTTTTTCTTTTGCTAAAGGCGTAGCACATATTAAACGCAGATATGATAAGTTCATACAAGTCAAGAACATGTCAACACTTAACAAGTCAGGAACACTCAATCATTTAAAAACAAAAAGTCCTGGCCAGTTATCATTTGATAAGCCCCTTATGCATTATGGGCTACTCGATTTGTACGAAGCGGGGCGAGTCTGGATGGCCGTGTGATTGGGGATCTGCTGGTGTGGGACTTCCGTGGGGGTGAGTAGGAAACATATCGGTCGGGATATGAATGGTGTAATCCCGGCTCGCTACCGTCTCCAGAATTTCTTTAAATAATTCATTAAATTCTTCTCTTTCTCGAGCTGCCCTTCCTGCCTTTGAGCATCTGGGGCCCGAGCGGGAGCTGGGAATACGTACTACTAGTGCTGCAGCCTGTTGCGGGTTTCGAGTCTCAACTTTCTTGACTCGAGGATTCTTCGGCCTTCGCCCTGGGCAATGTCGTTTAGGGCCTCGCTTCTTGGCATACCTCTTGATGGTGGGCACATAGCGCTCTGGTGGAGGGGCGCGTGCCACATGCTCCCGCCTTTTGCGAAGAGCGTCTTTGCATGCCAGATCCCCATGATTTTCCATGCGTTCCGCTGCAAAAGGAAACCTGCAAGACGCAATCCAAGGGTTTAGGCCTTGATACATGATACAATTGTTGCACGGAAGGGATTTTAGTGTGGTTTATGAAGCACATATGACAAGAAGGGGAGGGGTGAGGCATGCAGTGTTTGTTGTAGGGGAATGGTCCCCATGCTGATGTTCGCGTTGCCTCCAGTCATTAGCGGATATTAGTTTATGCTAAGTCACGTGGACTGGTTGTCGTGGAGTGGGACAGGGTACATCCTCGGGAGGATAGACCAAAAAGGGAAGAAGGTGTATAGGAAGGGACAACACCCTATCTACACCATCAGAGTTGTTGGTCAAGGTCTCCTATGGCGGCAATATGGGTTGCATGCCCTTCACTTGGAGGTGGGACTGGTCACCCGACTTTTAAAAGTGTGATGTGAGGAGGACCTGAGGAGCTTAGCCTGTCAAACCCGACTCTTCTCCTTGCGCTTGACTATCATTGCTTGTGTGTGTTGATATTGTTTATAGATGGTGACACAAAAATCAGTGTTTATTTATATACATATCTATGAATCCATGTCACATCACGAGGATAAGAACCAAGTGTAGAACTCAGGGTTGTACCGAAGAGTGGCACACGCATCTAGTATTCGTGGCAGCTGACTTAATACTGATAGATATTTTGCCACGTCGAGTAGCATGGAGCCTTGACTGAGTCTACTGGCAATATGTAACTCCTCCTCAGTGAGAACCTTATCAATCAAAGGGCCCTATAGCCTAGTCCCAGCTAAGTCCATACCCTGAATGTCAGTGAGCACTCGAAGGGAAGTTGGTGCCATGTAGATTGGGTCTCCTTGAGACCGCCATTTGGCCAATCGCTCTTCTGAGACCGTCATGATCTGAGCCCCTAGTTCGGCCATTACAACGCGGCTTTCGCACCAACGCTGCTCAAATTGACTCTGGCCTGCTGACAGTCGCTTGAGTAGCTCTATGTCTATGAGATTCGGTTGGCAGAGCACTTCATTGAACGTGACGGTTAAGCGTAGTTTGTCAGCCTCCTCGTCAGGGATGAGTCGCATCTGTTCATGCAGGAGCCTATCATAGAGCCCGTTAAGATGTTCTTGTTCTTCCCATGATAGAGGAAAGGTCAAGTAATCTCCAAGCTGCTCCTTGGGGATCGTACCCATGTCCGCAAGGATGTAGACACGCGCGACCACTTTGAGCTTAGCCTTCAACTCAGTTAAGCATTCTGCGACACTTCTATGTTCAACGACGGCTTGCTCGGTTTTCATCTCATGCAAAGTTCTAAGAGCTTCCTTAGGCTTTAGCATGGCTGGGGGCTCAGGCCTAGATGAGCAAGACTGGTCAACACTAGGATTTCTCATGCTCTTGGGGTTCTCACATTTCTCCTGAGGTTTTGCTGCAATTTTGTCATGGTTCTTCTCGGGTGTGACTGGTATAGATTTGTCACCCTGTTGTGATGAAGTTGTATCCACCCTTGATTGATCAATGTGAGTTCTATTGTCAGTGGATAGAGTGTTGCAAGCAACTGTTGATGGCAACGGTTGCTTTGGTTTTTCAGAACACACGGATGTGTCTGAGGTTTCACCGCTATTAGGAGAGGCATCAGTGGGTTCATTGGTGGATGGACTCGATGCTTTATTCATCAGCTCTCCAGCGCCCTTCATCTCAATGTTCTTTGGGTCCACAACCACCTGCATCTGTTGCTGTTTTCTTTACTTTCTCCTCTTTTTCTTGGTCAATGAAGGTGCCTCTATCAACAACTCAGGACCCTGGGCTATATTGACCGTTGATGTGCTTGGTCGGGCCTCAGCATTTCCCTTCTCTAGTGTGTCCTTATGGGACATAGCCGTGGTTTGCTGAATAGCCTTGCCCGGTTGTGAAGACACAACTGCCGCTCTTTTCGGAGAGTCTAGCTTTTCAACCAACTCCCTCGCGTTTAAATCCTCCGTCCTAGGCTTTAGGCACTTTGAAAGTGCTGGAGCTGTCGAGGGATTTGGTCGCGACACCTCCTCCACAGGTAAACTACTAAGGACACGTTCCACAAGGGGCATTGTCACAGCCAAGGGCTGTGACTGTTGTGATCCCTGATTGGAAGTAGTAGCAACTAGCTCAGTGGACTGGCTACCCTTGGTGGATTGTGGTGTCAAGTCCTTAGGGCGATCAGAAGTGGTTGTGTCTTTCGTTGGCCTTTGAGCACTCATTTGTGTAAATCAAACATGAGCTGATCTAGTCGCATTAGGTGGCTCAGGCATATCCTTGGGTCGAGAGCTACAGATGGCATCACGTCCTACCTCCTTGACGATTGGAAGCTTAGATGGAGATAGAGATTGGAATTGAGCAGTCGCCCTTGACAACTGTTGTGGTGCTTCTTGTGTCTGTTTGGGAGAAGAGGGCGTAGGAGATCTAGGACTCCTAGGTGGATGTGCCACTAGCTGAATGATTTTCTCAAGGCTATTAGATGATTGTGCCATTTGCTTTGTTGAGCGAGTAGCCTTGCCATGAGCAATGTTGTGCCTATGATGTTTGTTCTCCCCTTGGGAAATCAAAGGCTCATTGGGCACTGATGACTTTTGTGCACACTCAACGGTTACATATGACATCTGCATATTAAGCATGCTAGGTTGAGGCTCTTTCTTTTGAACACTCATGTCTGGTTTCTTGCCTCGAGACCTAGAGTTTCTCTTAGATTTCCTCCTGTGCTTCGTTGCTTTTGATGCACTCTGGCCTTCAGTCAACCAGGGAGGTTTAGCAAGGGATTTTGGCACCCAAATCCATTGGTTGCCTGCATAATACCCTTGATCCCGAAGCAACGCCTTGGCTATCCATCGTGGCGTTGTGCTGGCTCTCCATCGACGCCTCTGTCTATAAGGCTTGGGCTTCTTTTGGGGTCTTCTACGATATTTGTAAGTCCAAAGCCTGTCCTTGGCATTGTCTCTTGACCTTTTTGTTTCAAGCATGGCCTCACTCACTGGTTCTCGTTGTTCGACCTGTGCTTGTATCAACTCTTCCAACAAGTCCTTGCCCTCGTTTGTAGGCTTGACTGTTATGTCATCACCTTCCTTGCCTTTCCCTTGAGGCTCGATGAGGTCACCCTTGCTAAAGGTGGTGACTATCCTCACACCCGGTAGTGTCAGGTGTATCCTCTGTGCTACATAGTCAACCTCACATTTGGTCGCCCTTTTGAAGGGTCTTCCTAGGAGGGTTTCTTTCCTGCAGCTAGCACTTTTTGGAGGAACATGAAATAGGATAGGCAAGCTTTCCGTTTCAATTGTCGTAAGGATTTTGCACTTCCCTATGAGTGCTTGTGGGTGTCCCCCATAAGGGCTAAGAGTTGCACTAGTCGGTGTGAGCTCTGGTTGGCCTAGTAGGGTCCATGATTCATAGGTCAAGATGTTAAAATCTGCTCATTCATCAATCAGAGCATTGATAGTATGCTCTCTCTTCGGGGTGAGTTTGACCCTAAGATAAGCAGGTGGTACTATGTCTTCATCTTTCAGGTCTTGGCTTGTAAATTTAAGCCTTCTGACAGATGCCCTTGAGTTCTCGACTGCACGACCAGATGTGGATTCTCCACTGCTGTCTTGGATCGTCAGTGCAGTGCTATTCAAGGTACATCTCTCGTCTAGAGTGTCATGTCTAGTCATCTTGGCATTTGTAGCTTGCTGATGTTGCATTTTGCTCTGACTAGACACAGTTTGAACACAATGTCTTTGTGTTCTCGTGGTGTGGCCTTTTTGCCCTTAATGGCTAGATTGGCCCATTGATGTTCTAGGGTCTCTGTTTCTCTCTGTTCGGGTATGGGCTTTTGGTTGCTCTATTGCAAGTGAGACTCCATGCTGATGTAGAGCCATTACTTCACTAGGGTCCAATTTGGAAGACCTGTCAGGCGCGCGTTTTCTCTCCAACCTACTCGGGGGAGGTGCGGAGGGGGCAGAGCCCCCTTTGCGGGGGTCCGGGGGGGGCAGTCCCCCCCGGCCCACAGGGTTGTTACGGTAGACGCCATATGTAATTTGAAGGACCTTTTATAGCCAAATTTTGAACTACGTGCTCTAAATTCTAGCCTGGTGAGGATCTGTGATGTGCCTTTAGCTCTACGTAGCCTTTGGGGTCAATCTCGGGGTTTAGATGTATCAGAATTTGTGTTCTAGACACGTGTCCGATTTTGACAGTTTTTTGTCCGATTCTCAGATGTCCAATTTTCAGGAGTCCGATTATCAGAATCGGACGTCCGATTTTGGTTGGGTCCGATCGGACCAGTGATCCGATTTTGGTCACGTCCGATTCTAGGAGTCGGATCAAAAGTGGTCCGATTCTGGGAATCGGATCGGACAGAATGGTCCGATTCTGAGCTGGTCTGATTCTCGGAATCGAATAGGATAGAATGGTCCGATTCTGGGAATCGGACGGCCTGGTCCAATTGTGAGTGGTCTGACTATGGACTCGTCCGAGTGTTCGAGTCGGACGGGTTGGTCCGAGTGCCATGTGTCACGTTCAATCGGGCTGGTCCGATTCTGGGAATCGAACGGTCTGACTCCCGAACTCGGGTGGTCCGATTCTGGGAATCGGACCACAACAAGTTGGTCCGAGTGCGTCGGCGGCGAGCGCGATTCCCGCACATTTGTCCCCTCCTCACTGTCTGGTGCACATAATCACCACAGACTTTCTAGATCTGATCAAGACACTTGTTGGAAAACACTAGACTCACCTGGAGCAGTACAATCACCGCCGCCTAGAAATCGGGGCAGCGCTTCCTCGTCCTGTGAACCAGAAGTTCTCTCTCTCTCTCTCTCTCACAAGGCAAACCAAGGAAATGAGGTCTGTCCTGGCCTCCCAGACCTCTTAAGGTCCTTTCCGAGCACTACAGAACCTCATAGCTAGTTCCCTGTCCCTGTCTCACCCAAAACTTGAATCTGGTCCCCTGTTTCCCTGTTTTAGCCTGTTATACAGCAACAGAAAACCCTACTGTTTGCCTTTTTCTTTTTCTTTTTCTTTGTTTTTTCCTACCCTAAATACATCCAAATCACAAAATAAATACCTATGCTACTCCATTCCACAACATAAATCTCAGAAAGCAACAAACCTACTTGCCAAGGAGATCGAATACCATCTTCAACCCCCTCGCTTCGTACCTATCTACCTCAAGCACCGGTTCGGGGGAAACCTCTTACTTTGATGCTCGATCCGCAGCGGGCAAGCGCTCAAGGCTTGAATCCGTTGGTCCCGGCAACGGAACCAAAATGTGGGAGCTTTCACTCAACCGCCAAGACCCACGGACCGCTTATTGTTTCAAGCGTTCCAAGCCGAGCACTAATGGCTACCTCTCACATAGCCGACGCGCCATCTATATCTACGGGTGTAGTGAGCTTACCTTGATGCCGTTCGAGTTACCTCCTCTCCCGTGCACTCCGGTAGCTCCACGATCCAAGTGCAAGCTTCAAGCAAGCTCCATCCTCAAGCTCTAAGCTCCAAGCTCCATTGGCGTGAGCAAGACAAGAGAAGAGAAGAGAAGAGAAGAAGAGAGGAGAAGATGGAGAGCTTCTCCTCCTCGGTCCCTCACCCTCACACACTCACTCCCTCACACTCTCACACTCCCTCTCTCAAGCACAAGCTCAAGCAAGCAAGAAGAAGAAGAAGGAGAAGAAGAGGAGAGCTACTTTTGGCCACAAACAAGAATGAGCTTCTCATTCACTTTTCAACTTTAATAACAAAACCTTAAATCCCTTTTTGGGCGGTCGTCCCCTTTTCCCCTTTTTACATGGCCGGCCATAGCCTAAGCCATTTTTCCCATTGTCCTTCTATCTTCCTAGCTTCCTGTCCACCGCCCGTCTACATTTACAAATTGCACGGGTGAGAGCCCGGCGCTGTTTTACAAGATTTCAGGGTGCGCCTTTTTATTTAAACTGCGCCTTTCCCCTTTTGCCTTTCCTTGGACTTTTAAGGTTGCCCTTGCGCTTTTGGCCTTTTCTCCTTTTCTTTCTTCAGTCGGGCTACCTTTTTTCCGCTTTTGCCTTGCGTCTTTTCCACTTCCTTTTGCTTTCTTCGTGTTGGGGTTAACATCCTCCCATGCCAAGAATGGTATACCCACCAAATGCAATCCCAGGTATAGTTCCCTACCCCTACCCCCAAATGCAAACACACCACAGTACAATGCACCTAATCCATAGTGGTTGTAGATGACAATGCCTCAAATGATGGTTCAACCACAACAATAGTTGCCTCAAACAGTTCCTTGAATGGTGACTCAATAACAGTGGAATCCTACCCACTGGAATCAACAACCCCAAGTCTCGACAGGAGCTCTGAATCAGAAAAAGAACACAAGACCCTCTGGATCAACCCAACTAGTGTATGTAGTGATTACAAAAGCTTGTCAAAACCCTACTATAAGTACTCCAGGAGGTGAAAATATGAAGAACTACGTGTCCAATTCAGTCACAAGTATCAAGAAAGAGCTTATGGATGTGATTACACAACAGTTACAAACACTGAAGGTGAATACTGCCAATATATCCACTCCTATGAGGTGAGAGAGATATGATGTGTTCTAATACATGGTGTGGGAAGTGCCATCAAATGGGACATTTAGCCACTAAATATATCCAAAAACCAACCATTCCCAAAGCCTTCTATTCATACTATTCGAGAAATAACCATAGAAGGATATCTGCTCTCTGAAAGAGATGCAGAAAGAAGAAAGAAAGATGAAGACACAAGATTTAACTTGTTGGAATCCAAAATGACAATGCAGGACATTGGACCAAAGCCCAAGGAGTTTGGTCCCAACTTCAGTCCAAGGAGGTCTCTCTCTTAGATTACAGAGGACGACAGTTGGGCAGTAGTGAGACATCAAAGGTAGAGTGTTACAAATGTGGAGAAAAGGGTCATATCTCACAGAACTGTCCAAACCCTAGAAGGTCTATGGACTACAAGCCCTTATGCAGTCGATGCAAAAGAGAAGGCCACACTACAAAAGACTTTCCAAGTCCAAATCTTGTGAAAGCTACATGATACCCAATAGAAGACCCAAGAACCTGCTTCCAATTTGTTGGAATTGGAAGTTGATGCACAATAATGTGTGCAAAGAAAAGAGAAATTGAGTTCCAAAAGAGAATGTTCCCTCTACCAAGATAGTGAAGTTCAACCTTCCTAGGGAGAAACAAAATAGTGTAGCACAAAACAATGTAGTGCAAAGCACTATAAAGCCACAGAGACAGGACTAGAGGTCTAGGAGATAGAGGATGTTGAAGTACCTCCTCAAGAAGGAGAAGCACAGATGTTGTCACTCCTAAAAGAAAAAGGAAAGATAAAAGTGGGTGTATCCCCATTCCCTAGTCGATTGGAAAAGCCTTTGGATCCTATCAAACAATATGATTTGGTCAAAGACCTATACACTTGTAAACTGATGTTATCTCCTAGCTGTCAAAAGAAATTCAAAAGCATACTGAAAAGAATAAAAGGCCTTATAATTGCTCCCTCCGTGGCAACCTAGTCCAACAAAACCTCAGAACTCGTGAAGAAAGTAGATGTGGCTAATGCCTTCCTAGATCCAGGGATCCCAAAGATTGGCATATGGATTGAAGGATGCTTTATTGCAGATGCATTGATTGATGGAGGCTCATCAATAAACATAATGATGGATGTGACAATGAAGGATCTAGGCTTGCAAGGAAGGTAGCCTACACAGTGGCTTATCAAATTGGCAGACCAAAGCAAAATCAAGCCTTTAGGCATTCTCCCATATATAAAGACAACCCTCGCAGTAGGAAAAGACTATTGGCTGACATATGTGGTGGTCAAACCAAATTCCTACGGGACCTCATACCATCTACTATTGGGAAGACCTTGCCTTTTTGAAGCAAGAGCAAGGATCGATTGGTTCAAAGGAACCCTAACCCTAGGCAGAGGACCCAACAAAGTGGTGTTGAAGTTGTATGGATCACAAAAAGGCAATGGATCCACATCCATCAAAGTCATAACAGACTCCTCCAATGAAGTAACAGATGGTGCATTAGGAGACAAAGAGGCCATCAAACATATATTTTCCAAGAAAATAGAGACACAATCCCTGACAGTGGGCATTGTAAGCCAACTACTGAAGGAAGAAAAGTCTTTGTCCATGGGAGAATCCCTCCTTCCCAAACCCAAATTGACTTTTGAAATCACCTCTAACAGCGAGATAGAAGCATGGATGTATTGTTCTTCTTGTTACATGGCAATCGTAGAAACAGAGCCAAAGACAGGGACAGAGATAGAGATAGAAGTAGAGGATATAACAGAGAGCTTGTTCTTATCTTACAAAACCTCCACAAAGGCAGAAACAAAATCTGAAGAGGATGAAAATGATAATGTAGAAGAAGATTATAAAAGCGAGCTAGAAGAATCTATCCTCCTCGTAAAGGGCAGAGATGAGGAAGAAGTTCTTGAAGTTCCTAAAGCCTTAGAAGCAAAAGATCCCTTTCTGTTTGACAAAATGATTATGGTACCCTTTCGACTAATTAACGAGTTACGCCATAAGCAAGGCCTTTATAAGAAAGGGGTTAAGAAGAATAGGCTTTCCTTCAGCAGTGGCTCTTGTCGTCCAAAGTTACCCTTCCTAAGAGAAGATGATGACGATGCACCTTGCCAACAACCCCCAGCCTTGTGGTTTAAATAGAACATAGAAGGTTTCTATTATGTGACGTTCTTGGATGTATCCTCAGAAGACGAATCCTTGAGCCAAGAAGTAACTCATCCCCAACCCAAACCCAAAACCACAATGATACCTTTTTTGCTTCCTACAGAGCGAGATAAATCTCCTTAAAAGAGGACATCAATTCCAGTGAATTATCAGTAGAGGAGACCACTCCTTTGAAGGAGTTGGATCTCTACCGAGAAGTAGTCCATGGGACATTCATCCGCGAAGTGAAATGTGAAAAGCAATTGACATTCATGGATACTGACAGTACTGAATGTCACCTGAAGGTGGATTTAAATCTTCCAGAAGAAGAACTATTGGTCCTGCAATGTAAGTTAGCGAATCAGGCCTTCTTAGAGTTTCTTCCTAGCATTTGCTTTTTGAAAAACCTCTCAGCTAACCGAGACCACCTTGCCATAGGACTAGATTCATCGGGAATCCATCCACCCGCTTCCCTCTATGGAGTTCTTAGTTATCTAATTACCTACCATATTACGTAAAACATATAAAAATAATTTCGTTAATTAAAAATAATCATTTTATGCACGGTTATTCTTTTGCGTAATTTACTCACGAAGATACAATCAAAATAAAACAAATTCATTGATTATGTTCCATAATGTGTATTCTCCTTCCCATACAGGAGAAAAATTATAATTTCACATGCTGCCTCATCTAGCACATTTACATGTCACCAAGATCAAATCCACCTATAGCTAGCATTTTTAGGTGTCCCAAGTAGAACTTGGGCCATACAAGGGACCACATAGTTCCTAGGTACGTAAAGGATTTACTAGCAAGAGCCCCCCTAGCACCCTATCCACCTCCTACTTAATATGATCCCTATTGGGAGACCTCTCACCATCGGAGCCAGTCCATGCTTCCACGGTGGTAAAAACATCCCCTCTTGGTATAGGGATTCAGTACCTATCCTTGGGGGAGATATATGGCTCCTCAATTTATACATATTCCAATACTTAATTCAATCAGGATCTAATCTAGAAAATCACAAACAAGATTGATGTCTTCAAGCAGTTATGACTTCAAGCAATCATGTAACTTTCAAGTGATGATTAATCTAGTAGCAATCGATACTTGAATTTCACATAAGGAACCCTTCCCCTTGGAATTTAACTAGGGGTATCTAGATTTTGGGGTCTCTAACTTCCCAATTTAAGGTTTATTCTTGTAACCAAGTTTCTTGGCCTTGAGTCAATTTCTTTAACTTAGAGATATTTCCAATCTTAAAATCTTCTATCAAAGCTTCTAGATTAAACTATATCCTTAACTAATTTATTCAGAGTTCGTTCTTAATAAATTCGTCTTGAAATTTTCCTCATGATTTCTCTTGAGTTTTAGAATTTCGTAGTTTTCCTAATAGTTTCTAGTCTATAAGATGTTCTAATAATTTACCAAGTAGATACTCTAAGATCGTAGTATTTTTTAAGAGATTTATCTTATTTCTATTGAATTCGAATAGTTTTTTTTTTTGAAAAACCTGTGGTATCATGATTGGTAAAAGATTGTTATCCGTGCCCATGACTCCGTTAGTGACTCCTATGCTCGCAACTCCAATTATTGCTTCCACGTTAGTAGGGTCATTCACGATTTCAGCTTTTGAATTCTTTTTCTTCGATGCCACGACGGAAATATGATTCGTAGAAGAAGAAGAACACAACAATAATACTAGTTGGCAAGGGTGTAAGACTCTCGATGATGATGATGATGATGATGGTTATTACGGAATTCAATGATGTAGGCCTCACAAATGGTTCTTCTTGCCTCGTGGAGAGTAATACTTCTCTCTCTCTCTCTCTAACATAGACGGAATAGGGACGAGAGTAGAGGTATGACTTCTAACCGGATTGATAGAATAGGATAGAGTTCTTCAGTGTCTTCTCTTCTCAGATTAGAGTAGAAGAGAATGAGAGACCTTCACTGTCTTCTCTTCTCAGATTAGAGTAGAAGAGAATGAGAGACCTTCACTGTATCCCCTTTCTTGGGTTAGATGAAATTATGTCTCTTTGTCTTGCGGAATAGAGTCTCCTCCTTCTCGATCGATGTTTGGGCCTCGTTAAGATTGCTCTTGTTCCCCTTCCTGGTCATCCCCAAGCCCTCAATTTATAGTTTTGCAAGGCGTAAAAGAGAGGACTCTTGCTTTTTTAGCATTTTTCAATGACAAAGAGAAAATGCTTTCTTTTAATGCTTCTGATGACATCATTGATGATGTCAGAGAGAGAGCTCCATTTTTGTAACACGAAGATAAAAATTTACGAATTAATAGGCGAGCACAGCGTGGCGCATCGGTGCGGCCGTCAGTCCAAGGCTTAGGACCAATGCTACAACCAAGGTATAGACCTTGGCATACTTGGCAACGGGCTATGAAGGCTTCGTTGGCGCCGTTGGTTGTGCGTGAAAAGCTCCCACTAGCTTGTAGGAAAAACTTCCCGAGAGGTCGCCCATCCTAGCAGTGTCATCACCCAAGTGCGCTTAATTGCCAAGTGGCTATCCACTAGGCTAGTTCTTTTTTACTTTTCTATACTACAAACATGGTTTTAATAAGCTAGTCTTGGGAGGGTCTCCTAAGTCTTTCTTCCATAAATTGGCATATAATATCTCATTAATAATTATTATTATCTTCATAATGAGAGTCAATTTCATAATTAGAGCTTTTTTTTTTCCTTTTTTTATAAATGTGCAATATAAATCGATTTTCTCTAGAATGCATACACATATTAAAATAAACTAAGTATTGGGGACATTACATCTACAATAAGAGAGTCCAAGTCAACCAGTCGAAATGAGAAGCTCACAAAGATACGAGGTCAGGCTGTCCAAGAGTGAGGGGCCATTGCAATGACTAGCGACATGGAGTTCTTCTTCCATTAGCACTTTATCAATGAGGGGGTGGTGAAGCAACTTTTTAGGTGGCATCAATGCACAAGCTTCAATGGTGGCCTAAAGAGACATGATCTCACAGTAAGTGGGGTCATGCTTTAGGAACCTGACAATCTTTCAATGTTCTACAGTTGTAACCAATTCACTACCAAAAGGGTGGAGGCTTAATGGCAAAGAGTAAACCATTTGTTAAGGAAGCGACTTTGAAGAGTTGCATAACTATTGTAGCGTGGAGATAACACCCAAGTCCATAAGGAGTTTATTCTTCTTATAGGAGGAAAGTATTCGATAATTCTTTAACTGGTCATGTGGGATCTCTTATGCTAACTTTTCTAGAATGGTAATGCTTTTGCGAAAGAGATATTTATGCTCTTTCCATGTAGGAGACCATTGAGATGCTGATGAGAGCATGTCACTATATCCACCATGTCTAAGTCTATCATGGCAAATAGTTTTCCGAAAGTGGTGTCCAAGAGGACGAAGCACTTGATGAGGAGCATTTGGGTATGGCTCGATAAGTCCTCAGCCATTTGGATTGTGACTTATGATGTGGGCTGGAGGAAGGGGTCAATACAAGCTTATCCTATATGTGTATTTTTTGGTAGGGTCTCTTTTGGAATCAATTGTTGAGGATAAAGGTGCCTCCACCTAGCCGCCCATATATTACTATACTAATAGTACCCGCACTTGCACACTGTAGGCGATGGGTGCCCATCACTGTCACTTCATTCTTTATTCTTTCAATGACATTTGAATAAAGGAAAGGCCGGTCACACATTGTGACAGTTGGAGTTTCCACATTTGGAGTCTCTCTCTTTCTTGCTTTTACTTCATCCTCCATTGCTCTCACATATGTGCTATTGGGGGTGACGGCGCCTCCACCTAGCCGCCCATGTATCACTACACTAACAGTCACCGCCACTGCACACTACAAGTGGCGAGTGCCCGTCACTGTCACTTTATTCTTTATTCTTTTAGTGACTGTTTGAATAATGGAAGGCCCAGTCACACATTGTGACTGTTGGAGTTCCCATTTCTTATCTCTCTCTTTCTTGCTCTTGCTCTCCCACCATAGCTCTCAAGTGCAAGAAATCCTTCTCACCTTTCAACTGGTATCAGAGCACGGCTTCCGACTCTTGAGCTTGGCTCGTGGCATTCTCAACTTCCCATTGACTCCCCACTCGTATTGGGTCTCCTTTACAGCAGCCATAGCTCATTCTCTTGAGCTCCCGTCACTCCCCAGCTTCCCGAGCTTCTTCCTGGCCTATTGAGGCACCATCAGGGCATTGACATTGAGGTATTGCTTTATTATTTCAGAGTTTTACTTCAATCCACAGGTCTAGGTAAACAGGGTTTTTACAGGCTGTGGGCAACCATAGCTCACACCTCTTGAAGCTTTCTTCACCTGGATCTTGCTTCCAGCTTATCAAGGCTTGCTAAGGCTTAATGTAGGCCTTCTTTGGCCCCCATTTGTGCCCCCTTTGGGCCCCATTATTGACATGTGGGGCAGCAGACCCCCCTAGCCAGCTCACGTTTTTTTTTGCACCTGTTTCAAAATTTGGCCCAAAAATCACTCTTTTTGTCATATCTCGAGCATTCGGAGCCCGATTCAGGCAAGGTAAGAGTCTAAGTTGGGGTTTTGACATGCTCCGAACGCGATGGTGATGTCAGATTTGCCAACTTCTGATGAAAAAATATCCTGCAACAGATTTCAAGTCCGAGACAGCATGTATTTGTATACCTATGCTTGTTTGGCCATCACTACATAATTGGTTTGATGTCTATTGCATCCCGATTGATTAAGGGATTGAAGCTACATGTAATGCTATGATTTTGGTCTGATTGTGGGGCTGGAAATACACAATTTATAATAGTAAATGCATGCTGAATACTCTTGGACTGAAGCTATCTTTTATGCTTTGATATATGTCTATTGGTTCTGAGTGTATGTCTTGGGTTATGCTATGATGTATTGATCATCGAGGGACGACTTCGAGGTTGTCATTGGATCCGGATGCTTTTGGAAGCTTGATCTTATTTCAACATGTACTTATTAACATCGGTCTATGCTTGACAATGGTCAGTGCTTTGACAGCTATATGCTCTTTGGATACATACTTACCCGACGCCTACGGCTTGATGCATTTGTCTTGGCACAGTGTACCATGTACCTGTTTGAGATTTAGTGCTCTTTGAAGAATTGGCTTGGATTCTCATTTGCTATTTCAGAATTTTGAATTGGATGTTACTTTGGTTGTCAGAGATCTTTATTGGGATGTATGTCTTGCTCATGGATGCTACCTATAGTTACTTTGTAGCTGTCATGCTCATGGGATGCTATTAAGGCATTGTCTTGGTTACCTGTCTTTGGTACTTTGACTTGGTTTGATTGAGCTATTGAGCCCGTATATCCGCCTCTTGTGCTAGTGGGAGCATCTTGTATGCTTGACCTACATTGAGCATGAGATTTATGCTATTTGAGTATTTTGCAAATACTTGAGACTTTGGGATCTCTTATACTTACTTGTTGCATGGTTCATGCACTGATATCTTGGAGTTGCTTTTGACCTGAGCTTGGGCTTTGCACTCTTGTGAGCATACACCTACTGGTGTCAGGTCTTGCCAGTGTTATGTATACTTTGCCCTACTGTCCAAGGGGTATGCCTACTCACTGACGGATGCTTTGGTGACATGTTTGGGTGTTTGCTTAGGGTCTTGATGACTGTTTGGTGCTGATTTATGCTCGTTTATGGCTGGTCATATCTTGGTTGTCATTTATGACTTGGTGCAGTGATTTGGTCAGAAATTGACTCTCACAGTATCCTGCTGTCATTTATTACAGCAAGCATATAACTTCGAACTGACATGGATTTTTCATGCTGAAATATTTTGAAATGATGTACTTTCACTAGTACTTGGTGGGCATCAGCTTTCGTTACACTTTTCTCACCATTTTCTCTCAATTTTGGTGATTTTTGATCATTTTCTACAGTAAACAGCAAGCAATTTTGAACTGTCTATAGTCTTCCAGCCTACATTATGGCGAGTTCATCCACTGATCATGTTATTTTCAACATTACTAAGCTTGATGGTACAAATTACTCTTATTGGAAGAGCCAGATTTGGTAGGTGTTGCTGCAGAAATCGCAGATCAAACCATTGAGGTTGAGCGGGCATCCGCTTACAACTATGCCAGATGAGAAATGGCTTAAGCTTGATGAGTTATGCAAGTCGACTATTGTATTATCTCTCACAGAATAGGTTCATTACAATGTATTTGAGGAAGAACAGAATACATGGCAATTGTAGGATAAAATCAAGAATCTCTATGACAAGAAAAGTCCAGCGAGTCAGATGTATTGGCTGAAGCAGCTTATAGATCTGCGCATGAAGGAGAATGTGACTATGTCTGCTCATTTGAGCCAGTTCCATGCTATACTCAAGAACTTGACTTCACAGGACATCACTTTTGCAGAGGATGTCACTCCTCTTTTCTTACTTTGTACTCTTAATAAGTCATGGGATGTATTCCGCACTACATTATGTGCCTCTGCTGCTACCTTGAAATTATCTGATGTTGAGAGTGCTCTTCTGTAGGAAGAGGTTAACCGTAAGAATTTGGATGCCTCTTGTGTGTTGCATGCTATAACAGTTAGAGATAGGAATGATGGATATGGAAAGCATAGCAGTGGCAATGGTCGTGGACGGGATTCTCAGAAATCTCGGTCCAAGTCTCGTGGAAAGTCACGTAGCGAATTCCGTGGTAGAAATGCAGATGTTACTTGTCACCATTGTGTGAAAAAGGGCCATATTAGGCCACAATGCTATGAAGTGCGCAATGAAAGGCTCAAAGATAAGGGGAAAGACAAAGTGTAGGATAAGTCTTCTGATCGCAGCATAGTGCCTACAAAGTCCAATGTTAAAATTGAAGAGATCAATGTTATGTAGCCTGAGGATGTTGATGATGATTATATCCTTGCAATTTCTTCTATTGCTTCGCAGATGACAGAGATACACTCTATGTATGCACAATGTTGGCTCTTGGACTCAGGTGTGTCCTTTCATGTGACACCTTGCCAAGAGTGGTTTCATTCATACCGTACTATTTCGGGTTTTCTGCGCTTGGGTGATGACAGCTCTCTTGATATTGTGCGCATTGGTGATGTTAGGCTGCAATTTCCTTCTGGCAACGGTTTTGTTATATAGGATGTACATCATGTACCTGCTTTGACACCCAGTCTCCTGTCAGCTGGACAACTTGATGACGCAGGTTATCATGTATCTTTTGGAGACTCTGCATGGAAGATCACTCGTGGCATACTTGTGATTGCGAGAGGTGCCAAGGCTTGCAGTCTCTATCCCTTAATTGTATCCGCTTCTTCCCTTGATCATGTTTTGTATGTGAGTTCTATCCCCTATATATCTCTTTGGCATGCCCGTTTGGGCCATATGTCTTTGAAGGGAATGAAAATGCTTTCTGGTTTGCAGTACTTATCGCCCCTTGATTATGCATGTTTTGATTCATGTGAGCATTGTCTTTATGACTGACTGACTAGGTCTACGCATAACAAGTCTGATAGGCCACACATGAGTGAGCCCTTAGCATTGGTACATTCAGATGTCTGTGGGCCCATGCCTTGTCAGTCTATGGATGGTGCAAAGTATTTTGTTATGTTCATAGATGATTTTTCACGGAAAGTTTTGGCTTATCCCATTAAGCTGAAATCCGATGTCTTGGCTATGTTTCAAAGATGGCTTGCATTGGTTGAGAACCAATCTAGGTATAGGCTAAAATGCCTAAGAACAGATATTGGGGGTGAGTATGTCTCATATGCTTTTGAGTAGTTATGTGATGAGCAGGGTATTAAGCATCAGTTAACCATCCCCTACACTCTCTCCCAGGGCTAAGCGGATGAATAGAACCATCTAGGAGCGTGTACGCAGTATGCTTAGCCATGCAAACCTACCACAAAGCTTTTGGACCGAGGCAGTTAGTACAGCTATGCATGTCATAAACAGATCGCCTTGTAGTGGTTTGGATTTCCAAATTGCAGAGGAGGTATGGACTGGAAAACCTCCCTCTTATGCGCATCTCCGTGTCTTTGGCTGTGAGGCATTTTGCCATGTGCCCAGGGACAAGAGAAGTAAGCTAGATCCTAAAAGTGTCAAATGCATTTTCCTTGGTTATGAGGATGCAGGCGAGATGGATTACCATCTCCAGGATCGGCATGCGTGGAAAGTCATTCGCAATCATGATGTAGTCTTCCATGAAGACAAGATGCATCGGCAGCCTGAGAGAGTTGTTGAGATCCGCAGGGTCATATTTCAAGAGGAACCGAGAGCTCCCACACAGCCAGTTGAATAACCTACAGCTGCAGCAAATGCTCATGGTCAGGGTGTTGGACAGGCAACTGGGCAGGCAGCAGAGCCTCAGTCTACTAGAGACAAACGTCCACCTGATAGATTTCAGCCCTCGATGCATTATGTCTTGGTTACTGTTGCAGGAGAGCCTTTCACTTACGATGAGACTATGCGCAGGGGTGACAATCACTCCTGGGAGAGGGCTATGTAGTCTGAGATAGACTCCTTGCATAAGAATGACACTTGGGATTTGGTTTCCTTACGTACATGGGCAAGAAGGCTTTGCCATGCAAGTGGGTGTACAAGCTGAAAAGTACCCATGGACACCCCAAGCCGGCATACAAGGCTAGACTGGTAGTAAAGGATTTTAAGCAGGAGCATGGTGTGGACTTTGATGAGGATCGAAGCTTACACTCGAGAGCTATGGCGAGATAGCAAGAGCAAGAAAAAGAGAGACAAGAAATGGGAACTCCAACAGTCACATGTGTGACCAGGCATTCCTTTATTCAAACTGTCACTAAAAGAATAAAGAATAAAGTGACGATGACGGGCGCCCGCCACCTGCAGTGTGCAATGGTGGTGACTGTCAGTATAGTAATACACTGGCAGCTAGGTGGAGGCCCCTTTATCCCCCACAACCTCCGACTTGAAGGAGAATCAGCCCCAATGAGGAGTGAAAAGAAAAAAGAAAAAATACAGTACAACATGTACACATGTACAACAAAATGAGGAAAGATGTCATCTCATCCCACGCCCATCAACCTCCTAAGAAAGGCAAAGCGCTCTATAGAGAGGCTTTTCATGAGCAAATCTGCAGGATTCTGGTCAGTTGAGATCTTGACAAGGTCAACAGACTTGTCCTCAACGACCCCACGTATGAAGTAATACCTCACCTCAATATGTTTTGTCTTCGCATGGAAGACCAGATTCTTGGCTAACTGAATAGCACTCATAGAATCCGAATGCAATGTAGGGATAGCATCAATACCAAGGTCAGCAACCAAACGACCCAACCAAAATGGCCTCCTTGCAAGCCTCAATGGTTGCAACATACTCGGCCTCTGTAGTAGAAAGGGCCATGCATTTCTACACCTTGGACATCCAAGAAATAGCACCTCCAATGTAGGTGAATGCATAGCCAGAAGTGGACTTCCTACTATCTGTATGTCCTGCATAATCAAAGTCAGTGTACCCGATGACTCCTGTATCATGGCTGCCATAGCATATGCACATATCTGCAGTGCCCTTAAGGCACCTCATGATACCCTTTACGACATCCCAATGCTTCTTGCCAGGTGTAACCATATAGCGTACCACAACACCAATTGCAAAGGCAATATTTGGACGAGTGGAGATCATGGCATACATAAGACTGCCAATTGCAGATGCATAGGAAATCTTGGCCATCTCGGCCCTCTGCTCATCTGTTTGCGGACAATCAGCCTATGATACCTTCACATAAGAAGGCAATGGACAACCAATAGGCTTTACGTCCTGCATGCGGAAGCGCTCAAGGACTTTATGAATGTACTCCCTCTGTGACAAGTAGAGGAGTCCTTGATGCCTATCGCGTCTAATACGCATACCAAGTATGTGAGAGGCATGTCCCAGATCTTTCATCTCAAAGCTCTTCTTGAGCTGAGCCTTAAGAGCATCTAGCTCATCATGACCTTTCCCTGCTATTAGCATTTCATCCACATAGAGTACCAAAAATCAATAAAGAACCATCACGGGCTTTCTTCTGTAAAGACACGGATCCATAGCACTCCTGTTGCAGCCCTGTGACTGCATAAAGGCATCAAACTTATGATACCACTCCCTAGGTGCCTGCTTCAAGCCATAAAGACTTTTCTTCAATTTGCATACTAGGTGCTCCTTGCCAGGTTCTGCAAAGCCCTTAGGTTGCTCCATATAAATCTCATCATGCAAGTCCCCATGTAAGAAAGCCGTCTTGACATCCATCTTGTATAAATTCAAGTCAAGCTGAGCAACCAAACCCAAGACTACAGGGTGGTCATCTTAACCACAGGAGAAAGGACCTCATCAAAGTCCATACCATGCTCCTACTTAAAACCCTTTGTTACCAGTCTAGCCTTGTATGTCGGCTTGGGGTATCCAAGGGTACTTTTCAGCTTGTACACCCACTTGCATGGCAAAGCCTTCTTGCCCGTGTACGCAAGGAAACCAAATCCCAAGTGCCAAAGAGACATGGAGAATAGAACCCATAAACAAAACATGATCAAGGAAAGAAGTAGATACAATCAAGGGATAGAGGCTGCCAACCTTGGCACCTCTCGTAATCACAAGTCTGCCACGAGTGATCTTTCATGCAGAGTCTCCAAAAGATACATGATAACATGTGTCATCAAGCTATCCAGCTGACATGAGACTACGTGTCAAAGTAGGTACATGATGCACATCCTACATAACAAAACTACTGCCAGAAGGAAACTGCAGCCTAACATCACCAATGTCCACAATATCAAGAGAGTTGTCATCACCCAAGCGCACAGAATCCGAAACAGTACGGTATGAATGAAACCACTCTCGACAAGGTGTCACATGAAAGGACGCACCTGAGTCCAAGAGCCAACACTGTGCATACACAGAGTGTATCTCTATCATCTGCGAAGCACTAGAAAACGCTGCAAGGATATAATAATCATCAACATCCTCAGGCTACATAACATTGATCTCTTCAATTTTAACACTGGACTTTGCAGGCACTATGTTGCGATCAGAAGACTTATCCTGCACTTTGTCTTTCCCCTTATCTTTGCTCCTTTCATTGTACAGTTCATGGCATTGTGGCCTAATATGGCCCTTCTTCCCACAATGGTGAAAAGTAACATCTGCATTCCTGCCACGGGATTTGCTACGTGACTTCCCACGAGACTTGGACCGAGATTTCTGAGAATCCCATCCACGGGCACTACCACTGGCATGCTTTCCATATCCATCATTCATGTCTCTAACTATCATAGCATGCGACACACGAGAGGTATCCAAATTCTTACGGTTAACCTCTTCCCTGCAAAAGAGCACTCTCAACATCAGATAATTTCAAGGTAGCAGTAGAGGCACATAATGTAGTGCGGAATACATCCCACGACTCATTAAGAGTACCAAGCAAGAAAAGAGGAGTGACATCTTCTGTAAAAGTGATGTCCTGCGAAGTCAAGTTCTTGAGTATAGCATGGAACTAGCTCAAGTGAGCAGACAGAGTCACATTCTCCTTCATGCGGCGCAGATCTATAAGCTGCTTCAGCCAATACATCTGGCTCGCTGGACTTTTCTTGTCATAGAGATTATTGATTTTATCCCACAGCTGCCATACACTCTGTTCTTCCTCAAATACATTGTAATGAACCTATTCTGTGAGAGATAATATAATAGTGGACTTGCATAACTCATCAAGCTCAAGCCATTCCTCATCTGGTATAGTTACAAGCGGATGCCTGCTCAATCTCAAAGGTTTGATCTGCGATTTCTGTAGCAACACCTGCCAAATATGGCTCTTCCAATAAGACTAAATCGTACCATCACGCTTAGTGATGTTAAAAATAACATGATCAGTGGACGAACTCGCCATAATGCAAGCTGGAAGACTGTAGACAGTTTAAAACTGCTTGTTTACAGTAAAATATGACAAAAAATCACCAAAATCGAGAGAAAATGGCGAGAAAAGTATAACCAAAGCTGTTGTCTATCAAGTACTAGTGAAAGTACATCATTTCAAAATATTTCAGCATGAAAAATTCATGTCAGTCCGGAGTTATATGCTTGCTGTAATAAATGACAGCAGGGTACTGTGAGAGGCAATTGCTGACCAAATCACTGCACCAAGTCAAGAAATGACAGCCAAGACATGACCAGCTATAAACGGGCATAAATCAACACCAAACAGTCATCAAGACCCTGATCAAACATCCAAACATGTCACCAAAGCATCCGTCAGTGAGTAGGCATATCCCCTGGACAATAGGGCAAAGTATGCATAACACTAGCAAGACCTAACACCAGTAGGTGTATGCTCACAAGAGTGCAAAGCCCAAGCTCAATTCAAAAGCAACTCCAAGATATCAATGCATAAACCATGCAATATTTAAGTGTAAGAGATCCCAAAGTCTCAAGTATCTGCAAAATACTCAAAATAGCATAAACCTCCTGCTCAATGTCGATCAAGCATACAAGATGCTCCCATTGGCACAAAAGGTGGATAAACGAGCTCAACAGCTCAATCAAACCAAGTCAAAGTACCAAAGACAAGTAACCAAGACAATGTCTTAATAGCATCCAAGGTCGTAATGAAAAAAGCCAAGTCGTAACAGAAAAAATCAAAGTCAATGTCCAACTACAAGGGAATACTCAAATGAATGTCGAGACAAGCTCAAACAATTGCCATCCACAGCCAAAGCATAAAGCATTCACCAAGACATCATAACCCGTACTGGGTAGCCTAGGCATAAACCATATCATAGATGAAATGCCAGCTGCAAAGAAGTGACAGTCAAATCCAAATCGAGCTCTAATCTCAGCTCAAAAGCATTCCAGAGCATAAACAAGACATGTGACATAGTCCAAATACATCATGACATCATACCGAGTAGTCGGGAGCACCCCATGACCAATAGGCATAACCCAACTTTAGCATAAATAGCTTCAACCCTAAAGTTTCCAGCAACATATAACCTCTGTAAACTGAGCAAATCAGTGCTCAATCCAAGTTCAATTCCATAGGTAAACCATAGGCATACATTCTCGTATGTATAGGGACCAACCGAGCATAATTGGACATCAAATGCCAAGACCTGTAAGCATAAAATTAAAGTAACAGGTGACTGCCCTGTTTTGGACCGATCTGGGATTATTCAAAACAATCAATGGCTAAGCTAAATCAGCTCCAAATGCATCTCACATAAGAGGCATAACATCCACAAGTGATCTGGTATCAATAGACGTCAGTAGAAGCATCACATAAGCCATAGGCATACAAATACATGCTATCTCAGACCAAAAATCTGTTGCAGAATATTCTGTCATCAAAATTTGAAAAATCCGGCATCACCATCGTATCCGGAGCATGCCAAAACTCCAAGTTAGACTTTTACCTTGCTTGAATCAGGTTCTGAATGCGCAAGATACGACAAAAAGAGTGATTTTTGGACCAGATTTTGAAACAGGTGCCAAAAAAACGTGAGCTGGCTAGGGGAGTCTAATGTCCCATGTGTCAACAATGGGGCCCAAAGGGGGCACAAATGGGAGCCAAGTGAGGCCTACACCAAGCCGCAACAAGCCTTGATAGGCTGGAAGCAAAATCCAGGTGAAGAAAGCTCCAAGAGATGTGAGTTATGGTTGCCCACAACATGTGAAAACCATGTTTACCTAGACCTGTGGACTAAGATAAATCTCTGAAATAATGAAGCAATACCTCAATGTCAATGTCCTAATGGTGCCCCAATAGGCCGGGAAGAAGCTCGGGAAGCCGAGGAGTGACGGGAGCTCAAGAGAATGAGCTATGGCTGCCAGGAAGAAGACCCAATGCAAGTGGGAGTCAATGGAAAGCTGAGAATGCCACGAGCCAAGCTCAAGAGTCGAGAAACCATGCTCTGATATGAGTTGAGAGGTGAGAAGGATCGAAGCTTGCAGTCGAGAGCTATGGCAGGAGAGCAAGAGCAAGAAAGAGAGAGACAAGAAACGGGAACTCCAACAGTCACAATGTGTGACCGGGCTTTCCTTTATCCAAACTGTCACTAAAAGAATAAAGAATAAAGTGACGGTGACAGGCGCCCGCCACCTGCAATGTGCAGTGGCGGTGACTGTTAGTGTAGTAATACACGGGCGGCTAAGCGGAGACGCCTTTACCCCCAACACATGTATACTAGGCTCAAGGGCAAGCAAATAGCCTAAGGCTAGAGATGGAGAGGAGAGCCAACTAAGTGTGTCTGAAAGGAGGAACCAAGGAAATGGAGTATGCTATAATCATGAAACCTCTTATCACCCAACAAAGCTTGCTCACATTTAATGGAGCTATATATGTCACAAGCTACACACTTCAAACAAAGGAGATTATTACTATAAAAAGATTGACGTGGTTAGTACTATGCTTATTATCCCCCACCCCTTTCTTGCCGCTAGTTACTCGTGAAAGGTCATAAGCCATAAAAGGCTATTTTCCCTTGCATACAACAATTGAAAAATCAAACTCTAAGAAAAAAGGAGCCACCTAGTAATGCATCCGGTAGCATAGGGCTGGTTTACAAGATAGAGCAAGGCTTGATGGTTCACAAGAAAAGTAAAGGGTATAGCCGTTCGGTAAATAATAGCAAAACTTCTTAACAACGTACACCATAGCTAAGCCCTCTCTTTTGGTGGTAGAATAATACATTTTGGCCTTAGTGGGTTGTCAACTGCTGAAGATCACTCGAAAGCCCATGTTGTGTTTGCCAAGTTGGCACAATACTATCCCAATTGCAACTTTAAAGGCATTTATATGCACATGGAAGATGATTGACCAATTCATGGCCCTTAATGCACAGTATACTTATTCTTGGTTATTTTTACTTATGTATATACAATGTGCACACATACAATGGGTGCTTGGTCAGATATAGGCAATTGGCCTTTATTTGCATACATTGCATGCATGCTAGGTTTAGGGGCAAGCAAATAGCCTAGGGCAAGCGATGGAGAGGAAAACCAACTAAGTAAGTGTGCTTGAATGGAGGAACCAAGAAAATGGCGTATGCCATAATCATGAAACCTCTTCTCACCCAACAAATCTTGCTCACATTTAATGGAGCTATAAAGGCCACAAGCTACACACTTTAAACAAAGGGGATTATTACTATGAAAAGATTGACGTGGTTGGTGCTATGCTTACTACCCCATTGGTTTCTCGTGAAAGGTGATAAGCCATGCCCTCCATACAACAACTAAAAAATCAAACTCTAACAAAAAAGAGCCACTTAGTAACATGTCCGATAGCATAGGGCTTGTTTATAAGATAGAGCAAGGCTTGATGGTCCACGAAAAAGTAAAGGGTGTAGCCAATCTATAAACAACAACAAAACTTCTTCACATCGTACACCATAGCTAAGTCCTCTCTTTTGTTGGTAGAATAATTCATTTTGGTCTTACTGAGTTGTCATTTGATGAACCTTGGTGGAAAGTGCATGTTTTGTTCGTCGAGCAAGCACCATATTGTCCCAATTGCAACTTTGAAGGCATCTATGTGAGCATGAAGGTGAATGGCCAATCCATGGCCCTTAATGAACAGTCGAGCAAGCACCATATTGTCCCAATTGCAACTTTGAAGGCATCTATATGAGAGCATGAAGGTGAATGGCCAATCCGTGGCCCTTAATGAACAATACCCTTATTCTTGGTTATCTTTACTTATGTATATACAATGTGCATACATACAATGGGTCCTTGGTCAAATATAGGCCATTGGCCTTTATCCGAGCACCTTCCATGCATGCTAGGTTCAAGGGCAAGTAAATAGTCCAAGGCAAGTGATGGAGAAGAGAGCTAACTATTAAGTGTATTTGAATGGAGGAAACAAGGAAATGGAGTGTGCCATTATCATGAAACCTGCTATGACTCAACAAAGCTTGCTCGCTTTTACTAGAGCTACATAGACCACAAGCTATACACATTTTAAACAAAGGGGAGAATTACTATGAAAAGATTGATGGGGTTAAACAAATAAGTAATATATACCATTAATTCGCATATAGGGAACTCCGCACTTAATCTAAGTAGACAAGTATTGGATAACAACATCAATGCATTAACTACTACTTGATTCATTGAAAAGAACAATCTTAGAGAGCCTTTATATTGTTGAAAAGAGTTGGTGATACATGGAAGGATCTAGGCTAGTTTGCAAGTAAATTAGTAAGTCAATATTATTTCACTTTAAGTTTTGAATGTTTAGGAAAAGCTTTTAACCGTATTCCCTAAGAGGGATATCAACATGTATTTAGTATTAAATTTGACAATCCAATAATAAATGTGTTCTATCAAAATGTGATACAATGGATGGTATTAAATGTGTACTACCAAAATGTGCAATATGAGGGATGATGGGTGTTAATCTACTTTCACTTCTTAAATAAATTATAAAAGCTCTAATTTATTTTTTGAATATACAAAAGAGTTTTCAATCAAAAAGACGCTTTCAAGCTAGGACAAACACAAATTCATTTTCAATGAATGTTCATATACTGAATAAAAAATGCTTGTCCTTTAAATACATTAAAGAGTTGCATGTTTTTTAAGTAACGTTAAAAACTAAAACCTGTGTTATCCTCTAATTACATTTAAGAGTTACCAACATTGGAGAGTTATCTATGGACGAGATATTTGAGAATCACCTCCATATGGAGGTGATGTTAGGAAAATTGAGTAAAACCCATTTAATTTTTAAAGTGTGTTTGCTAAAGAGTTGCCTAGGGCTCAACCTAGTTGCAGCTTTTTAATGATGTATACTATACCACATTCGATTATGCGCTTCAACCATTGGATTTTCCTACGATATGACCATTCCGAGGTTCCTAAATCCTTACAAGTTCTCTCACCTTAATCTTTGCAAGGGTAAGCAAGAGAAGCCAAGCCTCTAAAGTTATGGAACTTTATTCATTACCAAACGAAGCCGACTCACATGAGCTAGGGCTACGGATCATGGTTTACTTTTGCAACTTGCCACGCCCTTCCAATTGGCAACTTTCCTTGCTTGAGAAACGGAAAAAATATACAAGACTGCTCATGAAAGGTGAAATAAAAACAAATCATGGTTTATTTTTGCAACTTGCCATGCCCTTCCAATTGGCAACTTCCCTTGCTAGAGAAATGGAAAAAATATACAAGATTGCTCATGAAAGGTGAAATAAAAAAATTGCCCTTCTTAAAAAAAAGCAAAAAATTAATAGCCTTGCATACGAAAGGCATACATTTTTAATAAAAATTAATATTTTTTACGATTTTAAAAATTTATAGGATGAAAAATATTCTTACTGTGCGAAAGTTTAAAGTTAGAACTCAAAACTTAGTAACTACTTATTTATTAGTTATTAATACTCAATTAATGAATTGTAATTGAGATTATAGTATTTTTTGAAACTTCCAATGTAAATTATGCTTTTAAGTTTAGTAGAGATTTCTAAGTTTGAAATTTACATAATAAAATTTTCAAATTTATATAATATAAATATATATATTCTAAGAGATGTATTTAGTTCATGGCTATGCTCTTGAAAGGTTCTCGAATAAATTTGCCCCTCCTAAAATAAAGACAACCTTGAAGAATTCCCTTCCTAAGGGAATAAAATCCTACCTAAAGGTTACTGGAAACTCAATAAAGCAGTTAAGTCAAATTTTAATGGGCCTACGAGTAAGCCATGCAAGAAATTTCTAATCGCAAGGATAAGCTGATAGAGTAACTTTCCATGCAAAATTCGCAGGCAGGGGCCCACCGTCAATCCAGTACGGCAAATATGGACGGGCAGTTGCATAGGCGCATTAACTACCTGATGATACACTGAAAAGATGAAACGATGCCTGCGAGGCTCGCTGAAAAAGCTGGCGATACGTGAAATGTATTTAATGCGCGAATGCGTACGATGGTCGACTGATCAAAGTAGACTCTATCGTCGCACAGTACACAACCACAGGCTTCCACTCTAGGAAGTAGCTAGAATTTAGAAACATGTAAAATGCTTCGGCACAGAAGGAAGTTCGGAAAACATTTCCTATCATCGCACACAATACAACCACAGAGACCAGTCTAGACTGGAAAACAATTCTTATCATCGCAGACAGTACACAACCAGACTCCAGTCTAGACTGGAAAATAATTCCTATCATCGCATACAATACACAACCATAGACTTCATTCTAGACTGTAGCAAGGTACTGCGAGGTTTTGTGAAAACTTTTACCAACGTCTGGTGGCAACTACGAGGGCTATGGCACGGGGTCAAGTTAGACGTGTGCACCTATAGTCGTGTGCTAACTGTATCCTGAGGTAAATTTACTGCACATGAACATCCCTTCGCACAGTATCGAAGATAAGTATTTGATTGCACATGAACATCCCTTTGCACAATATCGAAGATAAGATATTTGATTACAAAAGAAGGATCGATAACAGGCGGGCGGTGGCCTATACGTGGGCGAGAGCTCAAGCGCCCGTAAGGACACACAGGAGGAACTCAGGCAAGCTGGCACATCAGTTGCCAGAGGGTACAAGCTACTGGAATGACGAGAGAGAGAGAGAAAGAGAGAGAGAGAGAGAGAGAGAGAGAGAGAGGAGTCCGCGCCTAGACCCCTAGATTGGCCTGCTCGAACTTGTAAGCCTGCTCCTTAGCCAGCTCGGGTGTCTCGAGGGCCGCATTGAATTGGTCCCGCACTTGCTGGGGTGTGTATGCGAAGTTCTGAACTGTGTATGCGTTGAGCAAAGAGGCTGTCGCCTGCCGAGCCAGTGCGCTGTATTCATCCTGGTTGGGGTTGCCAAGAGCCTCCATTACTGTCATCCTCGAGCCGAACACAGAAGATGTGCGACCTCCGAATACCTTCCCAAGAGAGCCCAAGACGGACAGCACAGAAGGGAACTTCCCACCATTATTCCTCCAATAGCTGTAAATCAGTGAAGAAGAATTAGCTCAGGGACATAAATGCTTATAGCGGGGCTAATTACATGTGAATATACCACTTATATCGAAACGAGTCTGCAAGCAATAATGGAGAAAATACAACCAAAACCTACGTCAGCAGTCCATTCACATATAGCGCGGCTAAGTAAGGCTACAATCTGCACCACGGTGACTACATTGTGTTCAATCAGAGATACGTGTAACAATTGTAATTGACTACAATCAGCACCACTTCGGCTACGTTAGGTGCCGCGACACAAACGTGCAACGATAATAATTGACTACAATACAACCACTTCCAAGGATCTAGACCCGGAGGCTAAAATCAAGAATAATAACTACTTAACCGGCATTCCTGTTAATCACTTTTGAGTTAGAATCCTAGCAATGCCCTATACATTGAAGGCTGATTGGCCACTCTATCCGGGCTTGCGATTAAGCACATAAAAGTTAAACTAGAGACAGCTAGACGGGTACGAATACATCTACATTCTCGTTGGAGCGCTTCAAGTACAAAGTATGTAGTAATGCTTACGGTATACGACTAGTTGTGTGTAGCTACAGTATCAAGACAATATCACACATTGTTACTTGGGCAGTACTATGAAACCATCACAAATTTCAACATATTCGGGAACCTACTCGCACGAGCCCTTGCCACCAGAACCATATCCGCCAGAGGGCGTAGGAGGCGTCAGAGAGACAGGAGTTGGGGATGAAATGGGTGAGCCAATGCCCGGAGACGACAGAGGGGAGCCAATTGACGGAGAGGAGATGGGAGAACCGATCACAGGCGACGAGAAGGGAGAGCCGACCGCAGGAGACGTGATTGGAGAACCAACAACAGGAGACGAGAAGGGACTTCCTACTGTTGGAGATGAGCCCGAGCTGGGTCCGCTACTGTAAGGAGGAGTCAGAGCAGGTGTTCCTACGTCCGGCGAGCTGCCGGATGACGGAGGAGTGTAGGATGATGAGGGAGAACTGCCGGACGACGGGGGCGTGTATGAAGAGGAAGGCGAGCTGCCAGACGAAGATGGTGGAGTATACGATGGAGACGAGCTCGAAGGAGAGCTGCCAGACGAAGGTGGCGTGTACGACGGGGATGAACTTGAAGGTGAACTGCCGGACGAAGACGGAGGGGTGTACGAGGGAGATGAGGTCGAAGGAGAGCTGCCAGATGAAGGGGTGGTGTACGATGGAGATGAACTCGAAGGAGAGCTACCGGATGATGGTGGAGAGTACGACGGAGATGTGCTCGAAGGAGAGCTTCCGGACGAGGATGGTGGAGTGTACGACGGAGATGAGCTTGAAGGAGAGCTGCCAGACGAAGGTGGAGTGTACGACGGAGATGAGCCAGAAGGAGAGCTGCCGGAGGACGGAGACGAGTATGATGGAGGAGACTCTACGACAGGCGAGCTACCGGAAGATGGCGGAGAGTAGGAGGACGACGGCGAACTACCGGAAGATGGCGGAGAGTAAGAGGACGATGGTGAGCTGCCAGACTTTGACGGGGGAGGGCAGTAGGTCGGTGGAGTCCCGACGGGAGAGCTACCGGACGACGGAGGAGTGTAGGACGATGATGGAGAGCTTCCAGAGTTGGAGGGCGGGGAGTAAGAGGACGACGAGGGAGAGTTGCCTGAGCTAGACGGAGGGGAGTAGGAGGACGATGAGGGAGAGCTGCCGGAGCTAGATGGGGGTGAGTAGGAAGACGATGACGGGGAACTTCCAGAGTTGGATGGCGGTGAGTAGGACGATGACGGGGAGCTGCCGGAGCTGGAAGGGGGAGTGTAGCTAGGAGATGACGGGGTAGTGGAAGGGGAGGACCCTGATGACGGAGTGTAGCTGGGAGATGACGGAGTGGTGGAGGGGGATGAACCGGACGACGGAGGAGTATAGCTCGGGGTAGACGGGGTAGTGGATGGGGACGAGCCGGATGACGGAGAAGTATAACTGGGAGATGACGGCGTGGAAGACGGAGACGAGCCGGATGACGGAGGGGTGTAGCTGGGAGTTGAGGGAGTGGTGGACGGAGAGGAGCCGGATGTCGGAGGGGTGTAGCTTGGAGATGACGGAGAGGTAGACGGAGACGAGCCGGATGAGGGAGAAGTGTAGCTCGGAGTTGATGGAGTGGTGGACGGGGAGGAGCCGGATGACGAGGGCGTGTAACTTGGAGATGACGGAGTGGTAGACGGAGACGAACCAGATGACGGCGAGGGAGACTGATAGTAGCCGAGGTTACGAGTAGTCCTGGCGAGCGAGGTCGACACGTCAGCAGACAGCAGGACGCACAGCACAGCGAGCGCAGACAGCTGCGTCGTCATCCTAGTGTCCATCGTCCCCATGCAACCTTCCCCCCTCTCTCTGATTCACTATCAGACAATATCTTGCGGTTTGATCTGGAGCGATTTTCTGCTGTAATTCCTCACCTTCTCGCCGTTCTGGAATGTCGCCTCACCCCACTATATAACCAGCCTGGAACCCCCGCCAATGCCACGTGTTGCCGTCCCACTGGTTCCTCATCACCAATCCCATCTATACCTCCCCATGCACGTAGAAAAACCCCGCCCTAAACCTGCCGACGATTCCCACCGCCAACCCCTCTTAACTCCAGCAGTCCTAGCTGCCCACCCCAGCTCCCCCCCCCCACGTAATAGTCACCATGTCATCATTTTACTGCAGTTACCAGCCCACTCAATTGCACACACGAGTCCATGTACATTGTACTGGAACGACTTTCACTGCGATATTTATAAGGGACATGTCACACGCATGAGAGTTGCCCGCGGGTCGCTACGAATATGGTCATCTGGGCTAACTTAAGGACCTTCACACGTTGCGCATTGCCAAACTGCTCCATGGCATTTCCCTAAAGTTCGAAACTAACCCTAGAATTTACAATCAACCCTCCCATGGTGGGTTTCAAAGCGCTTGGCTTAAGTAGCAATCTCCATTTTATATTGACATAAATGTTCTCTTAGTAATACCAAGACATCTATTATCACTTCACATCTAAAGGATGAACTTCTTTTTTAAATCGGTATTGTATTAATTAGAGAATATGTGCATCTCCCAAAAAGGACATGGATCTAACTAAGAAGACTCTGTTGCAAGACTTTAAGGCTTTGTAAAATGATCTAAGAATAGAGGCCTTTTTATACAATCCTCTAAGAGCAGTTCATGCATCAGATCTACATTGTTGAGAGCTAAAGGGACAAACTTGGAAATTTTTCCATACCTTTCCATTCCTATGATTTTATATGGTCCTAATTGATATTGCCCTACTAGCATTCTAGAGAGGTAGCTTGGCTTCATGTAGTTGCCCATGATCTCCGAAAAGCACATTCCTTGCATCTAAGTTTTCCAAAGACCTTTCCATTCCTATGATTTTATATGGTCCTAATTGATATTGCCCTACTGGCATTCTAGAGAGGTAGCTTGGCTTCATGTAGTTGCCCATAATCTCCGAAAAGCACATTCCTTGCATCTAATTTGGCACGTAATCTTACCTTCTCGACCCACTTGCCCTTTCAAAAGCCTCTAACCTCCATACAATCCAAGAAAATGTGTTGTGTTGATTATTCATGGCAACCACTCAAGCCACACAAGGGAGACATATTGTCGAAATTAGCAATCTCAAGTGGAAAATTTGTTCATCATGGTTCTCCATAGACAACCCTTATCCTTCTCTTCCAAGTTCTTTATTTAGTACTTGGATAATATTTTTTCTAATACTTATGTGTCTTCAATACATGCCTTATATTACGAGGGATGAAGTCATCCTTCTTAACTACCTCCAATGGGGATTTTCCGTTTTTGGTTTTGTAGAATTTTCTTAAGCTAATCAGTTGGATCATGAAGAACGATGGCCAATCATCGCTCCTATTTGTGAACACTGATTCCAACAAGTTGGCTCCAATAGCATTCAACTAAAATATAAGTCTACATTCTTATAATGATAGAAGGCAATGTTCACTAGGCTCCCACATGTCCAACCACTTCTTGAGACCCTTCTCATGCATTCTCTTTGCTAGCTTTGGATTGCTTAGCATATGTGTAAACATATCCTAGAAGGCAACATCAACAAACCAAATGGATTGCAATAAACTTACATTGCCTCTTTGTTGGCATGGCCACCCCAATTAAGGTCTTTGATAGTGCTCTTCTAGCTACTATGAACCAACATACACAACACCTCAAAAGTATCCACTTTAACCTTTAAACCCCATGAGAATATTATTTGCTCCTAATTAATGTCAAACCATCTTTCAATTGGTAGTTTGCCAACTTCTATCAAATAACTAGCTAGTTAGACCCAAGGACAATCATTATACAACTTCCCAAGCATTCTCAAGATCACCCAGCCTTCGCTCTATTCCAAGACCTCCTTTCTTTTTATCAAAAGTAAGTGTATCCCATGATATTGCATACCACTCTGGTTTGTCATACACAAACCATAAGGACTTGAGTCGTTTTTCCAAGCTATTCCAACACATTGCCAAGAAGGCCAAAATGGTAGCCACAAAAATAACACTAACAACTAGCATGAAGTTGAATATCACTAGCTTGCATCAAAAGAATAAACCTCTTGCAACCATTTACAAAATCATATCTTAAAACTTCAGTAAACACCATTGAAAGCATTGCAACTATGTCAGATCGACCCTAATGGGCACCCAACTATTTAAATCTTTCTCTCTTCTTTAAAATCTTGAAGCTAAAACAGCCCAACCACTCAAGGGGATCATCTAGGCCAATATAAAGCATATCTAATGAGTGAGTCTAATAAGTCTAAAATTTATTGAAACACTTTCAATTAAATATCCACATGGGCCTTCTAAAAGATGGAGTAGGAGTGGAAGCACGAGCGGAAGCAGGAGCTATGGAGGTTCAAGCAAAGAAAAGAGAGATCAATGTGAGAAAACTCCAACAGTCATAATGTGTGACCTGCCTTCCCTTATTCTATTGTCATGTAAAGAATAAAATACAAAGTAACAATTATGGACAATTACCACTTGCAATGTATAGGTGTCCCCAGCCAGTGAATACAAGTAAATGTGGATGGTTAGGCACATGAGGTGGCCTTTAACCCCCAACAACCTCTCACTTAAAGGTGAATGTACGTGAGTGTAGAAAACAATAAAAAGGTGACAATGTACAAAGTGCACATATAAGTACAATAAGATAAGGAATAAAGATCATCTCATTCTATGCCCATAATCTTCCTAAGGAAGGTATAATGTTCAATTGGGAGATTTTTAGTGAGCAAATATGTAGGATTCTTGTAAATCGAGATCTTAATAAGCTTTGTGTGTTTGTTCTCAACCATCTATCTAATCATGTGACAATGGACCTCAATGGGCTTGGTCATCGCATGAAAGGTGGATTACATGCCAACCAAATAACACTCATAGAATCCAAGGGCAATGCAAGAGTCATAGTCATACCAAGGTATGCCACCACTAGACGGCCTAACCATAGGGCCTCCTTTTTGTAAGTGTGACATACACGTTGCTTAGGTGCAAAAGGCAACCATTAGGAAAAAAGTGAACTCACAAATGGGCCCTTAAAAATAATATAGTTTAAGATGTGGGCCTTTTGGATTGTCCAATAGGAAGGCTAGATGTTGACATCCATGGAGGGTGAATCTTTTCTCTCCAAATCTTGGGTTTTCTATTAAAAAAAGAGATAATGGGAGATTTAAAAAATAGAGAATGAATAGTACACAAAATTTGAGTTTCTCTCACCTCGTATTTCCCCCCCTTTTTTTTGGAGAATTTTCAATTTCGGTTTTTTTCCCTCTCACAAAATCAGTTTGACCCAAAAGTTGAGCAACATACCATTTTTCCTCTCTTCTCTATACTCGTGAATTTTCGCCTCCATTGAAGCTCCATGCTGAGAGTAATTAGGGTTTTGAGTGTTCTGCTTACCTCTGCACTTTCTTCTCCACACAGCTCTCCAGATTTTGGGCAAAACACAGGTGCCCATCTCTCTTTGCATTTTCTCTTGTTTGCTACTTTTTCAATAGGGTTTGATGTCGTTTCTTACTGTTGTTGTTGTTTTATTGCAGAGGTTGTTTGGGGCAGGAGACAGAGGTGCTCATCTCTCTCTCCTTTCTTTCCCCCGTCTCTCTATGTGTTGTTTCTCTTTTATGTTGTGTTTTCAATAGAATTTTATGTTGGTTCTAATTGTTGTTTTCTTGTAGAGTTTATTTGGAGCAAGAGGCAAAGGTGTTAATCTCTCTCTCTGTTTGGTTTTTTTTTTTTGCTAATATCTTTTCAATACAACACAATGTTAGTTCTAACCCTTGTTGTTGTTTTGTTGCAGAGATCATTTTGGGTGACATTGCATAAGTGCTTATCTCTCTCTCCCTCTCTGTTTCTCTATCTATGTTTCCTCTTTTCTAATGTTTTTTCAGTATATCTTCATGTAAATACTAACTCTTACAAAATTGTCTTTTGTAGAGATCAATTTGGACAAGATTGGATAGGTGCTCATTTCTTTCTCTCTCCTGCGTGCTCACACAAACTCTCTCTTTCTTCCTCTTTGCATTGTCCCTTTTCTACTATCTTTACAATAGGGTTTGATGCTAGTTCTAACTTAAGGATCAACTATTGTTGCAACACTTATCACAAGGTAGAGTAGAGATTCTGTAGCTCAATTTACAGGTAAATCTATCATATTTTGTGGTGCCAAAATTTATTCATTTAATTAGTGACTTTTATATTTGATGGGATTGATGTTTTCTTATGTCCATCATTTGCAATGGGTTGTGATTAGCAATGATTCAATCTTATCTTTAGCAAATCAGCTTATAGGTAAATTGGCCCTGTTTTGTATTGCTTCTATTCATGCAGTTATCTAGATATTTTTTGCTAAAAGGGATTCATGCAAGTATTTTTGTTAAAAGGGATTCATGCAAGTGTTTTTTTGTACATGCAGGTATTGTACAAGGTTTAGGTGAAGCAATTAATTAATTCTCCATCAACTATTTTGATGTGGTGAGTGATTCCTTTGTGTTGGATGATCTGGATCTGCTAGAAGTTGATGGTTCAAAAATCCTCTACTTTATTGGTCCCATGTGTCCATTTGGATTTCCATGCCAATTGGTAATGATCCATGAAACACTTGTATCATATCATACATATAACACACAATGTGTTGAGTCTTAGAATATATCAGGTGTCAATCCAATGTGCCTATTAAGATTTGCATGCCATGTGGCTGCTATCCTAGTAACAACTACTCTATAATACCCACATTGCATACAATGTATTGAGTCAAATCAGACTCCTCTTCATTATAATAAAATTTATTTTGACAAAATTCTCTGAGTATTCTTGTGCTATTCTTTTCATTATATTTCATGTAAATGGTATGATTAAAGTGATGTCTTGAAATTAAATCTATACTTTGTGTTGATGTATATATCCACATGCATTTCGATATTGATGTTTATGTCTATTTACAAAAGTGTAAACATCTCTTAATTCCATGTTGATTTGTATGGCATATTGGTGATTACTGGACAGACTTAAAATGCTTATTATTTAGGGGTTAATACATACTTCTTTACATCTAATGCATAGGTTATAATGCGTGAGAGAAGAATAAGCATTCTCTCGATAGAAGTATGTAACAGAAAAGATGAAGAAGAAAATTGGATCATTGATACGTATCATTGCTCGTCTTGGGTAGATATGCGTCCAAGTGTGAAGGCAGCTTTCAGGGTGAAAGCATATTCAATTGCAGATGTATCAAAGCACTGGAAGGGTAAAATTTTAGCTCTCAGACAAAGGAATTTTGATTCTCACCTTGTAACAAAGACGTTTGTACAACATGTATTCATGCAAAAACAAATACACATTGCGCCCATCGTGCCCTTTCAATGAAACATTGCAAATAGTAAGTATCTGCAACTCATTGAGAATGAGAACTTTCATGATACCTATGTAACAACTTGTCTTGTATTTACAAAAGTATACCCTTCGGATTACTGTGAGTGGCAAAATGTTGAGAGTTTCACTGGTTCTTTTAAGTGTTACCACCTCGAAATTGGTAGATTGCTCTTTGAGGGGCGTACAGCTAAGCAACTCGCAGATGTTCTTGTTTTTTTTCTATGACTCCAAGTACATATTACCCAAGGGGAATCAAGAATATGGAACCCTTGAGTATATGCGCATATCGAATCTCAATGGTATAGAATGGCCATTGTGTAGTAGCGACATTTTGCACATGTGTAGCACAAAAATTTCAGTAGACATATTGAATTCTACGAAGCCAAGCATCGGCTCAAAGAATGTACATCTAAGCTGGTTCATACCGATTGCAATTTTTGCACACGTGTTCAAGGAATGTAAGGGTTTGAGACATACCAAAAGCACGTACGTCATAAAAATACATCAGAGGATTATGTAACAAAGATTCTAGGCAAAACTTGGACATAAAAAATAACTCACAGTCCTGACACAGTGGAGTGTCGAGTCACAATAAGGGACGTGGCTTTCAGGTAAAAATTTTCTCTCTTAGTTGACTATTATCTTACTTTGGGATGAATCGGCTAACTTTCCCTTCCAATTACAGGTACTTTGTCGCACGACAAAATTTATGCCTAGTGTTCAAGTATCGTAGATGGAGGATGCTCAAGGGTAAATGGTTGTACC
Source organism: Lygodium microphyllum (assembly GCF_053477565.2). Classification (NCBI taxonomy): domain Eukaryota; kingdom Viridiplantae; phylum Streptophyta; class Polypodiopsida; order Schizaeales; family Lygodiaceae; genus Lygodium; species Lygodium microphyllum. The sequence continues at coordinate 23,677,976 of NC_141145.1, forward strand.
TTGATCAAGATATGCATGAAAGTGCAGCTGTGGATGTTACTGTCATTTGTGAGGGCTGCAAGTCCCAAGTGTTGCAAATGGAGGATGATTGACCCTTGAGTATAATGCGCCAGGAAATTACAATGTCAATGCAGAATCCACCTGTTAGCTTCTATTTTAAACTAGATGGTAGGAAAATTCAAAGCCGAGCTGAGGATACTGTTACCAACGGAAAGTGTGTGGCTCCACATATTTTAGAAACTATAGAGTCTCCTGAAATATCCCAACAGCACAATTTGTAATATCCAACATTTGTAAATTTTTGGATTTTTTTTGCCAATAGAATATTGTCGCTTACAAACTTGCAATATTTAAAAATTATGGTATATATGCAAAATCATACACTTGTTATACACTTTTCACATCAACACATTTACATATGCATGTAAATTTTACAAAGATGTAAGTAAAGCCATAACTAAATATCGTATGCGAACAACCCTTAATGGTTTAAAACTTAAGGTTTTTAAGGTAGAACTAGTTTAGTTCTTGTTTCATTGTTTCATTTCACACTTTCTCTGTTCATCTCTTTATATCCAGCACATCCCTCCTACCTACTACAATGGATGCTCGCGAACACTTTGATGAGTGGATCCATGAGACTATCTTTGCCAACCAAGGTAACGAGATATTCCAGGTTTTCTCTAAGAACTTCAACCTTGAAAGCGTGCTCTCATCGCTGGATCCCCCCCTTCAGGTTTTAGAAGACTTTGTGAGCACCATTGCTACATGCACATACTCCATCGAGGGATCGGACATGACTTGGGTGCCTTTGGAACAGCTCATGGTATTTCAGGCAGGAAAGAATCACCAAAAAGTGGTGAATAGGTGTCTGGCCCATGTGGATCCTTCACATAGAGTATGCATTGTTCCCATGGGAAGTGCACCAGGTACATCACCTTTGGATATCGTGGAGTGTGATTACACATTGGTAATTTACCTCCTTGCATTGGATACACCCCTAGAGGAGGAGAGCGATGAAGTTACAACTCCACAGGTTGTTTCTATCACATACACGGGAGAAGAACCGATTGAAGAGCTCATAAATGTTGAAGAGGAACATCGAGTGGTGACAGAGCAAGGGTTGGCTCTCATGGTGCCATCTTCTTCAGAACAGCCACAAGTTGACAAACCCAATCTTGCCTCCTTGACACCCATTGAAGTAGATGGTATACAATACTTACTTCTATAAGATGTACTGCAATACTTGGAAATGAAGGAAGAAGAGTTGTTTTCTATCCTAGTCAGGGATTCAATGGAAGACCTAATCGATTATGATTACATGGATGTGCATCCAACAATGGTAGAGATTGGAAGATATGATGGCACAAGCTTAGATACTGTGAGTGCTATCATAGTAGCACATGAGCATTTTTCAAAGCTTCTTTATTTGTTTAATCAAACGCAAGGTGGAGCTATGTGTGTGCTTGTGACATTAGGCGACCTCGCTAAAGTGTCGGATCCACTTCTGTTGGAGAAAGAGCTAAAGGGGAAATGCATCATTTTTGAAGCAAAGAAGGAGTTTATATTTTCATCGGAAGCTGGCCCCTCCTCTCCACCGAAGAAAAAGCCAAGGAACAATTGAGAGTTCTTATTGGCTATCGGCTTTTTGTATCTACCATCACTAACAACCATCACATGTATTTTTCTCGATGAATATAAGATACTTTAATGTCCCTACAAATAAATATTTATTAAATAAATGTGTGATTTGTATAAGTGTGATGATAATGTGTGGTACATGAATGACGCATTCGCATATGTTAACATAATTCAACACATAGTACTGCACTTGCGATTGTGTAAGTGTGACAATAATGTGTGGTACGTGAATGACGCATCTGCATATATTAACATAATTCAACGCGTAGTACTGTACTTGCAATTGTGCATAAGCAATAACGTAACTTGTATCCATACGTATTACTAGTTTTGATGCATTCATACGTTAAATAAAAATTAAGAGTCATGAGTTTCAAGAAACAAAACAAAACAACTTTACTCAATTATTTGAATTCAGTACACATCGCATGACGTATTATGTATATATAAATAAATATTCCAATGTGGCTAAGTATACAAATTCTTTTGGGCTTCCAAGATGTTATGGCGCTGTAACACTCATTACAAACCTTGCATCATTAATCTAGTAAACTATGGCAGGGTCCGCTTGCCGTGTCGAAGCTGAATGATAAAGTTCATGTCTTTGTCTGTGATTGTAACATGCTTTGCATGGATGGCTGCAAGCTATGTATCATCGAACAAGTCAATGAGAAACCCCTCTGCAGCGGTTTGTAGGGCGTCCATGGCTGTAACAGTCTACCTTCCTACTGGTGGGCTATCCCTTACTCGTGCCCAAAATCTTCTCATCCCTTTTAGCTCCAAGTCTTGCATGACTTCTTGAACAACTTTATGAAAAGAACTTTTTGGGATGAGAAGCTCGTATCCGCGTTGGATTGTCCTTATCTGTCGAAGGGCGACAGTGCCCGGTTTCCATCTCCTCTTCTTCTGTGGTGATCCTTGTGCTCTACGGGGAGCACTTGTTGTTGCACTAAAGGAGGCTCCACCTTGTGCTCCAGGTGGTGGGCCTTGGCATGATGTCTTCCTAGGGCCAAAACGGCGACATGCTTGCTTGGTCCGTGCCATGCAAGCTCAAGGAGGGCAAGACGGAGAAGAGACAGAGGTTGGGGATGTGAAAATGGAGGAAGCAAAGAAATCAAGATGTGAAAATGAGAAGAAGAATGAACTTTTAACCCATTTAAACCCCAAAACCGAGTTAATGGAGCTTCATACGCATTGTCCATCGTGTGATCGTAAATTCATAACCTTGTATTGGAATGCGACAAAACTTCACACGCGCACTCGTTAGGTGGCAAAGAGCCCAAATTATTATTTTTTTGAAAAAAAAGTGCCTGTAGACCCCTAGTTCGAAGTTTGGTGTCTGGAGCCACTTTCTTGCCAAGAAAGTGGCTCCAAACGTCAAACTTCGGACTAGGGGTCTGCATACACTAGGAAAGTGGCTCCAGATGCCAGACTTCGGACCAGGGGTCTGTAGGCACTTTTTTTATATAAAAAAAATTGGGCTCTTGGCCACCCAACGAGTACGCGTGTGAAGTTTCATTGCATTCCGGTACAATTTAGTATTTTAAAAATTATTCCATACCAAAATTATGGATGGATTGATAATTGAGAAATCAACATCACGACTACTGGCCCTTAGAAACTTCGCACCACATAAACTATACAGAGGCATTAGGAGTAAAGTCTACAACAAGAAATGGCAAATTTTTGCATGTTATTCTTATTGAAATTTACAATGCTAACAAAAATTGTAAGTAAGAATTGAAAATACAGTGAAGATGCACAGTCAAAGTTGAGAGCGAAGGACAAGTGTAAAATTTTAATTCATATTTTAAGGGCACATACAATAGTTTTGCATTGGGACATAGTCATATGTCCAATCGAGGATAACACTATGCCAAAAAAGATAACATTGCAAACTATGTTCATTCCATTGGAACGAATGCATCCTTCATTGCTTGAAGATTTCTTACAAGTTGAAAGTCCTTCGGAGTTACAGTGATGCGCTTTGCATGTATTGCACAACATTGAGCATCAGTCACATCAAGTCAACTAAAGAGGCCTCTGCAGCACACTGTAGAGCATGAAGACATTCTTTTGTGAAGCGATTAGGTCTATCCTGACCTTGTACCAAAAACCACCTCCTGCTTTTTGTGCGGTAGAGGTCTTGCACAATCTCACGAACAAGTCTCGAGAAGCTCGCCTTCGGAATGATGAGATCAAAAGACTGTTGATACCTTCTAATTTATCTCAAGGCCACTGTACCTGGCTTCCACTTGCGTTTCTTGTGGGGATGCTGAGGAGGACCCTTGTGAGGGTGACTTGAGGAAGGAGGATTAGGTTGAGAAGGGGGTGCATCTGAGCTAGTAGATGCTCCAAGGGACTGAACATGATATGGGGCCACTACAAGATATAGACCTTATACCGACGTTTAAAGCGGCGAAAATACAAACAATAAAATTTGCCCCCGTCGTCGCAAAAAGCGTCGTTATTGACGACGCCATAGAAACGTCGCTATATGCATCGCATATAGCGATGCAACCAGTAAATTTGTGACGCTCATAGCAAGGCCAATAGCGACGTGAGCAGTTGCGACGCAAATAGCGACGGTAACAGGGAAACAAATTTTTTGTGGCAGGGTAGCAAGCTGCCCTGCCACATATAGCACTGTGTGCTGTATAAGAGCCATACAAAATAGTTTCTGCACTACTGCATACAAAGTGTTTGCAAACAAAAAGAATGTATACTGAAATCATAAAACTGATACATGAAATAAATACATGATCGCATAAAATGCGATTGGTACAATCATGAAAGGATATCATTAATACATAGAAAATGTCTACATAGATCAAGCGACTAAAAACTAAAGGTGTATGAGCTCTAAGGATCCAAGGGCGAGCTAGAAATCCTCGTCCCCCGAAAGCTCGTCCCGCCGCAAAGGAGCATTGAATGGATTCTGCAAAAAAAGAAACAACATATCAATCCACCATACAATAATGCATTCAAATATCTCATGGTAACTACGGACAAGAAAGATGAGTGACTTACAGGGCCGCTGCTTCTATACAATCGGTCGATCAATGCATTGAGACCCTGCCTCTCTGCATATCGAGTCTCAAGGCCTTCTGGATCGCGATTTGTAATGGAGTGCTGCAAAGAAAACAAAATGCTAACTGTTAGAAATATGATTGTCAGTACAAAGAATATTTCAAAAAAACAAATAAGCAAAACAAAAGAGAAACTTACAAAGTCCTCCAAATATGTCCTGTGGCCGCCACTCCCAAGATGATGCACCACTCCGGCCTCAAGTCGTGCCCTCGCCGCCTCGACTAGCACCGAAAACTCCTCGTGCAAGGATGCTACTATGTAGTCATTGCTCTCCTCTGGTATGTTCTTCCAATGATCCAGGACGTTGTGCTGAAAAACTTGTTGGCACAGCTCCCTCATGCGAGCCATCACCCTCCTCCCCTCATCATTCATGATGATGGCTCCTGACCTACTATCAACTAGGTATCCATAACCCCTAGGAGTCTGCCTAAGATGGGTCCTCTCCCATCTCCGTCCACGCTCTTGGGCATATCCAGGAGACCCTTGTACATCCGGTGTACCGACGGGGGTACCCTCTCTCAGAGTGCCACTCAAAGGGGTGCCACCAAAGGGGGTGCCACCAAAAGGAGTGCCACCAAAAGGCGTGCCACCCACTGACGGCTACGCAAAAGCCGGAGTAACTGGAGTAGACGTCCCTACAGGCGTGACAAATCCTGGAGGTGACGCAGCTCCAGCTGAACGACGAGACGGAGACACCATGTCCGTGTCTCCACAGCAGCACCCCCTGATCCCGATGTAGTCCCTCCCTCTGTCCCAAGTCGTAAGCGTCGAGATAGTCTGCTCAAAGCTGAAGCATCTGATCGCGCTGAAGCAGATTAGCAGAGCGCCCTGACGAAGAACGAGACAGCTCCTGGTCTGCCATCTCTTTGAATCTCACGAGCTGATTTGGAGACATGCGTGCCATCATGTCCTGAAACTCCTCATCGCTCATCCCTCGACTCATCCTAAAAATGTCACCTGCACAGATAAAAAATGATGTTAGAATAATCAATTTAAACTATACAAAGCACAGTAATATAAATCATTTTTGAAAAACCCCTCTTAAAATGCATATCTTATGTACCTTTATGCAAGATCTAAACAACGAATTGAGTAATACAATTCTCCAAGAATGAAGTATTCTATGGTCCCATGTTAATCTCCTGACACAACTCTGCATACACTAGAAGGTCGATAGACATGTCACCACAAAAGAACGAGTCTGCCTCGTTCTCAAAAAATTCTTGGACTTCTGTATTTCCATCATTGTTAGCCGATGCGGGCGCCAAACTTGCGGTGGCCTCCACCCCTTGTAATATTGACCCCTCTATTTGCATATTTTCTTCATCTATGCCTGGAACATCGCTTTGATCATATACTCTCGCACTTCGAGGAGTTGAAGGTATAACATACCACCATCGAGGTTGTCAGGGGTTTGGATAGAAGATTACCTGTTCACAAACACGTACAAAGCGAGTTCAAACCATTGTGACATAAATCATGTCGTATTACAATTAGCAAGCAAATGACTCTTTGCACCTGTTCACAATGGGCCGGCAACACAAAGGTGTAATATTGACCCCTCTATTTGCATATTTTCTTCATCTATGCCTGGAACATCACTTTGATCATATACTCTCGCACTTCGAGGAGTTGAAGGTATAACATACCACCATCGAGGTTGTCAGGGGTTTGGATAGAAGATTACCTGTTCACAAACACGTACAAAGCGAGTTCAAACCATTGTGACATAAATCATGTCGTATTACAATTAGCAAGCAAATGACTCTTTGCACCTGTTCACAATGGGCCGGCAACACAAAGGTGTCGCGCAAATCCGTCCATTTTTTTTCGGAATCTATTTCGAGAAATCCAGATGGACCTCGTCGAACTGTTGCTCCAGCTTCTCCAAGTACCACTTTGAACCACTGCACATCGAATAGTATCATGGAGAAGCTATGGTAATCCACCGTAATAATACTTTGCAAGTTCCCAAAATACTCTATCTCATCCACAACCGTGTTCGGATCCGTTGCTCGTCGCCAGCTCTCTTGCTCAAACCTTGCCATGACACCACAGTCCATTGTGGAGCGCATTTTGTCAATACGCTCCACGCGAAAATGCCGTCCGCGCAACCACGCTGCACTATATATTTTGTACTGTACATTGAAACACTCAAATTAGATGTAGCAAGCAAATTTAGATACGACACATTCTAAACCCCTCATTACCTTTGGACTACATCCCCTCGAGAACTCCCACTTCTCCATTGAGACCTCTGTCCCTTCGCTGGATGCTGCGGTCAAGGTTCCATGCAACCATCGTGTTGACATAAACCGCGGCATCTCCTCCATGCCTTCAGGATATCGAATCGGTCGGTGACACGTACTGCGTCGGAATTCAGCTTGCGTTTCCCCTCGATCTTGCCTTGCAATCTGGTACTTGGCGAGCCATGTCTCCATGGAGGCATGGTGCAACATACAAAAGCGATTCACCTTCTCTTCCATTGAGGCATCCATTCTTTTTTCTACCCCATTTCCAACCACCACATCTCCAGTCAGTCTATCATCGTCCTTCAGCGTCCATAGCATTTCATTTTCTGGTTCCACCGTTGGTAGCCATTGTGAGATATGCACTAACGCCTCTGACACCAACCAACCTCCAGCCATGCTACCTTCTGGACGAGCTCGTTGTCGCACAAAGCCTTTCAAGGTTTTCATGAAGCGCTCCAGGAAGAACATCCATCGCGTATGGACAGGTCCAGCAATCTCCACTTCGTCCACAAGATACATAAGAAGGCGAACTTGTATCGTGAGCATGCTAGTGGGCATGTATTTCTCAAAGAGACAGACCGTCTCAACTGCTCCCCGCCTTGCGGATTCAATAGAGGACGTCTTAATCTCTTTCTGTGAGATCCATTGCACCAAAGTCGACAACTTGTAAATGGCCTTGCGAATTTCTGGAGTAAGGCATCCTGCGATCGCGATCGGTAGGACAAACTGCCACAAATGAGAAAGCATTATGAATAATGGCCACTTTTCAAATTGCAAAATGCCCATGCTAATTACAATCCATTCTGTTCACAAACCTGACATATCTTATGCCAATCATGGGATTTTAGCCCCGACAATTGGTCATCTTTAGAAAATACGGACCTAAGAGAACGCATCATACCCGTCGGAGTGCGAATAGACTTGATTACTTGCTTCACAATGTGCTCTTCTTTGGTAGACAAAACCTAGGGAGCGCGAGGAAGCTGCACTCCCCCTTCAGCACTCGACTGTGGCCAAATCGCCTCCATCTTACCTACCTCCTTCAAATCCATTCGTGACCTTATAGTGTTTCTCTTTCCTGTGATGTGGTCCCATAGCAAGCTGCCCACATTCTTGAAAATATGCATGGGATCCAACAAGTGGTTGACCTGTAAGTGGGTCCAATATGGCAACTCGTAGAAAACTGAGAACCGTCGCATTCCATTTGGATGTGATTCCGGGTTTACCATTTTCAGCTCATAACAGCTTGCATCGTGCATACGTGCTGGAGGTCGTCCAAGAAAACCTTCCCTGAGTTCATGATCCTCCGGCAAGAAAGCAGCGTGTCCTTGATATACCATCTTCTTCATGGTTCGTGACCTTCGGGAGTCTAACTGTGGCCCACACAATGGACATGCATGATAACCTGAGGTAACTAGACCTGTAAGGCGAGCCACGACCTAGTGAATACTTGATTGAATGAAATAAAATATAGATATTACTAGCGAGAACGGAGGTCTGCTCACTTGAGCACTCTCCCAATCCCGGAAAGTCATGCATCGTCCACATGAGAATGGCTCGAATGTTGGCTGACCGCCGACCATCGCGCCTGCTCATATCTTACACAGTGACTCCCTCCTCCCACAAAATCTTAAGCTCATCGACTAATGGACGAACATACACGTCCATATTTTTTACTTTGTAGCAGCCCGGGACGAGCAAGCTAAGGATGAGATGTCCTTTCTTCATAGAAAGCCATGGAGGGATGTTGTAGTTGACAAGCACTATAGGCCACACACTGTAAGAAGTCGAGCGCAGACCGAATGGGTTCGCACCATCCATGGCGAGACCGAGCCGAAGATTCCTTGGCTCTTGCGCAAAGCCTGGGAAGGTAGAGTCAATGTGGCTCCATGCGCGCGAATCCGCTGATATTCGTTGAACTCCATCCGTGGACCTATTCTGCACATGCCACGTTGTCAAGCTTGCCATGCCAGACGTGCGAAACATGTGGTTTACCTAAGAGCACCACACTTTGGACATGTCTCCATAGTCTCGTATTCATCTCGAAACAATATGCAGTCGTTGATACATGCATGGATGTTATTGCAGTCCATGCCAAGCTTCCGTAAAACATGTCTGCATCATCAGAGACTCAGGCATGGTATTTGCAAGTGGTAATATATGATATTTCAATAACCTGAAAAAAATCATAAAACGCCTTGAAAAAGCACAAATGTTTGCAATAATACTGTTATAAAAAAATCAATGAAGCCTATGTGCAAGGTACCTGAATAACTCAGTCACACTCGTATCGCTCCAACCGTATTTTGCTTGCACACTTAAGAGTGCAAGCAATGTCTTCAACCGAGATACTCGGCACCCATCATATAATGGTATGGATGCTTCCTCTCTAAGCGGGTCAGATGTCTCAACATCCATGGGAATCAATGCATCGATCATTGCCTCCATCTCAGGCTCCAAGATTGTAGGTAGGTCGGGAAGGTTGTCTGTCTCCTCTGGCATTGACGGTATAGATGGGCCTTGCGAGTGGTGGATTGGCTCCTGCAATCCATCCATCGCACGTTCACGAACTCTTCTAATTGGCCGCAAAGGGTGCACTCCCCCTTGGGTCGAGACATCATCCCCCTGGATAGAAAATTTGCCAACAAGACCCAATCTTATTGTGTATGGTTTTCAATTAGCTTGCGAGTACAATGCATGATTAATATTAACTTCAAATTACCGTTTGCTGAAAATCCGCAATCGCCTGATCAATGATCTCAGATTGAAACTCGCCAAATCGTCGTACGTGTTCTATAGACAATCGGCGTTTTCGTCTAATTGCCAACTTGCATTGAGAGCAAGGACGTGGGACACGCTGATTAAGATACGTCTCACGGTCTTGAATAATAAGACCTTCTTCGTTTTCCATCTTATCTACATTACAGCAAACAAGGCTTAAATGGATAGCTTTATGGAGATGTATGTCAAGTTGCAAGTTGACCATAAATCTTGCACTGTACATAGTAGTTGAGAGATTTTCCGATGTTATATCTCGGCCTTGTATCATGCTCAAGGATTTGTTTGTCCCGGTGGATAATTATTTGTTATTGTAAAAAAATGCACTAGAGGGCTTTGAGTATAAGTAATCCATTTTGAGCATCATTGAGGATCTCTTAGTCTAATAATAAATCAGTCTCAACAAAAAGCATCTTAGAAATGTGGTTTTTTTGTCCTAGGATCGCGTATTAAAATTAATGCCATCTATGAAATTTATCAACTATAGTAATAAAATTTATTTCAATCAATTCTACTCATAGTCATAAGACCTGAGAGAAAATATCCTATACTCAATTTAAGGGATTCTTCTTCTATAACAATAATTTTGGGTTCATTTTGATGAAGTACCATAATGACCATTAGCTAGGGTATCATTTTCTTTTAGTCCTTCCGTTGACTAGTTGGCATGATTTCTAATTTGTTATGCCTATAAAGTTAATACAGAAACAATGAATTATGCATATCACAATTAGATCCCCTACTTGGACATTATGAAGGACATGACCAATTTTAAGCCATCTTAAAGAGTCACCAATGTACGTGGCCCATGGCAAAGCACATTGCATATCATTATCGATAAGTCTATTATCTTAAATTTCCTTCCCCTCCCCCTCCCTCTCTTTCTCTCCCTCTCTCTCCCTCTCCCTCTCTTTCTCTCTTTCTCTCTCATTTCCTCTCCTAAACAAGCAAAAAAGAAAGTGATTCAAACATTAAACAAGCAAGAGGGAGAGTGAGAGAGAGAATGCACTCTCTCTCTCTCACCCTCACCCTCACCCTCTCTTTCTCTTTCTCTCCCTCTCTCATTTCCTTCCCCTCCCTCTCCCTCTCCCTCTCTTTCTCTCCCTCTCTATCTCTCTTTCTCTCTCATTTCCTAAACAAGCAAAAAAAAATTGATTTAAACATTAAACAAGCAAAAGGGAGAGGGAGAGAGACAATGCACTCTCCCTCTCTTTCTCTTTCTCTCCCTCTCTCATTTCCTTCCCCTCCCTCTCCCTCTCCCTCTCTTTCTCTCTCATTTCCTCTCCTAAACAAGCAAAAAAAAAGTGATTTAAACATTAAACAAGCAAAAGGGAGAGGGAGAGAGAGAATGCACTCTCTCTCCCTCTCCCTCTCTTTCTCTTTCTCTCCCTCTCTCATTTCCTCCCTCTCCCTCTCCCCCTCCCTCTCCCTCTCCCTCTCCCTCTCTTTCTCTTTCTCTTTCTCTTTCTCCCTCTCCCTCTCCCTCTCCCTCTCCCTCTCTTTCTCTTTCTCTCTTACTCTCTCGTTTCCTCTCCTAAACAAGCAAAAAAGAAAGTGATTTAAACATTAAACAAGCAAAAGGGAGAGGGAGAGAGAGAATGCACTCTCCCTCTCCCTCCCTCCCTCCCTCCCTCCCTCTCCCTCTCTTTCTCTTTCTCTCCCTCTTCCTCTCCCTCTCTTTCTCTTCCTCTTCCTCTCTCTCCCTCTCCCTCTCTTTCTCTTTCATTTCCTCTCCTAAACAAGCAAAAGAGAGTGATTTAAACCTTGAACAAGCAAAAGAAAGAGAGAGGGAGACTCACCGATGAGATATGGCGAGCGTGGGGCGGCTCCTCTTTGCGATGAAGGCTCCTTCTCTCCTTCGCGAACAACGGCGGCGGCGGCGGCGGCAAGTCTTCTTTCTCTCCTTCTCTCACAATGGTCGCTCTCTCCCTCGCTCTCGCTCTCAAAACTCTCAATGGAGCAAACAAGAAATGAAAACCGCGCTTGGTTTCGGTCGCGTTTTTTCCCTGCGGCCCGTCGCTATTTGCTTCGCAAATGCGATGCAAATAGCGACGCAAATAGCGACACCGCTATCTGCCGTCGCTAATCGGCGTCGCTACTAGCTCAAATCCTTATAGTGGGATCTGAGCGGAAGCTTATTTGCAACTACCTTAGACCTAGCCATCTTTCCTGCACAAGAGATGTGAGAACTCAATGAATAAGATAGAAAGTGAAACCCTCTTTTATATAACCCTAAATTGTGAGACTCATTCACATAGATGCACACTCTCTTTTTCTCTCTTAAACTATGAATTGCATTCACATTGACTCACATTGTTCATCTTACTATCTTAGCTCTTTTCAAACCCATTTGTTGCCTTGTCGAAGCGTTGTTTCTAGCCACTTGGCATGGTTTTCTTTGGTACTTGAGGCTTCATAAGGCACTCTTTTAGTGACGCGACGTAATTTCATCATGTCTGCAACCGATTCATCAGCATTTTCATTTGCTCTTTTTTGCGAGAGTTTAGCTTCATCCACTACTATAATCCTATACCACCAAGATAGCAATTGGATCATTGGATTGCTACCATTCACCCCTCTACCATGATCAGTTTTTCTTTGGTATACACCATGCGCTATCCAATGTGAATTTTCCATCCCTTGTGTGGACCAAATTTCAATTCTTCCCTTTTTTGTAAAGTATGGCCCATGCTTGTGTAGCCCAATTTCTAATAGCACTTGCTCCATATTCTTACACGTTGCAATGGTTTCTTTTTCTGGTTGCATCCTATAAGCAAAGCAAATGTATTCATATACAAGTTTCTCCATGATTCTGACAAAAGCATGCAATGAACAAATGTGAATATGATCCAAGGGAATGTTGAAGATGGGCTTCCAAGTGGGATCTTCTCTATTGCGCGTCGGTGCAACACTTGTCACCTTTCGCCAGTTCTTCTTTCCATCCTTTCCTTCCACCCTCTCTGTCAAGCAATATAGGCATGGATTCTTTGTATTTGCACCATTGGAGATTCCACACATGCATTTTAAAGTTTTCAAGTCTCTTGCAAGATACCATTCAACCAAGTATTGACCATACCCTTCAATCGAGAGCATCTCACCATGTTCCTGATGATCAATGATGCTTAGAATGCTTGTGTGCATAAAGAATAGCTGCAACACCTCAAATATTTCCTTAGGAACTTCAAATGCAGCGAGCCACCACACATGGCGCTCAGATTGAACACTAAAGTTCCCTGGGTTGTTCTTGTCGAATTGTAAAGCTCTATTCATCAGAGTTACACTAACTCTTTCAAGCTTTACTCCTTTGACGACCTCACTTTCATCTAATTTTATAACAAACTGCAATTTACCATTACATTCCTCAACAGACATATTGTAGTACATTACCATTGTCGACTGCACCTTGTTCAAATCTAAATAGTAATTATTGAGTTCGATGAAATTCACCTCATATGCATTTTTGGTCCCAACCTTTAGTGTTTCCACACATTGAACATGCATGGGATCTCCTATCAACTCCAAAACCTTTGTATTAAGTTGCCGTCGGGTCTCTATTGACTTTGAAGGTTGAGGAAGAGGCACGATTCTATTTCTCTTCAGTACACGACCAAACCCAGTCTTCACATCTTTGAATATCTTTGAGTAAGTCGTTGTGCTAATGCTGGCCTTGTCACAAATAGATTGTGCATCCACAGCTGAGAACTCATTTGACACATCTTTTAATGTCCACTCAATCACCTTTTCCTTCACAGCCTTAAACTTACGATTGCTCAAAGCGTTTTCTAGTGTACTTGCCTTCAACAATCTACTAATACACGATCCAACCTCACCCTCACCTAGCTTCTCTTTTTGAGCTACCTTACATGCTTTGATATGTTGCTTTCAGTGGCCACTATTCACAATTAACTCATTGTTTGGGTTCTTCTTTCGTTTGCACTCCTGTGTTAGCTTGCTGTTGATCTTTCTCAAGTCTTCTAATTGTGCCTTTGCCTCCTCATATGAGACACCAATGTCATGGATAGTGTCCTGCATTGAAATAATTTGATTGTTTTGTTGAATTACAGTGTCATTCAGTTATACCACTTGTCCTATGAGCTGTTGTATATGAAGTTGATGTGCAACGATCACATTATGGTAATTTTTTATGGTTGCCTGGCAAGTTGTAAATACTTTGAATGCCTGATCATTGAGCCGCCTAGTATAACCAAGTAACCCATTTTCACCCTTGCACACATACTTTAGCAAATTTGTGATTCTTGAGAAAGTTGGAGGTCTATTGTTTAAGGGGTCAATTGGGTAGATTCCCCCATCAACCCACAAATCCACATGTTTCAATCCCATTTACCTGTAACTCTGTAAAACCTGAGGGTTGACACTGGTACGCTGGGTTCTTTTGAATAATGGGGCATATTCAATCTCTACCTCAATATGCAGCTCCTTCTTTCCCGTATTCATTTTGCTATTAATAGAAACGGGGAGCCTACTTGGTTGTCACAAGAGGTAGAGTGGAGATGCACAAAGAGGCACACAAAGATGCCAAGGGAAAGGAGGGTGTAAGTAATTCACTCTATTAATGAAGGTTGCATAAACACAGAGAAGAGGTCACAATAGAGCCATGAGAGAGTATAGATATGGGGGGAAATAGCTCAGAGGGTAGGGATGTCCAAGACTTTTCGTATTTTAGATATTTCTATTTTGCCTCCAAAACCATCTCCAAAAAACACGAAATTTGACCAGTTGGTTTGTTTTTGACCAAAAGCTAGGATATAAAAAATCCCCAAAATATCTTAAAAGAAACTTTCGAATTTTCATTTTTCTTGTTCTCGATTAAAAAATCAATTACCTCGTATCTACTAATCATTTTGCATTGAAAACGAAGCACCACACTCCTGTAACTAACTCCTTTTTTAATATAAAATTTGGTTGAAAAAGATTTCTTCAATGAGGAGAGAGAAGGAATCTGAGTATATCTTTGTAAATAATATAAAAAAAGCAAAACGAGATTGCAAAAGTGGAGAGAGAGGAGGATTATTTTACTATTCTTCTCTCCTCTTTTCCTTTTTTTAAGGAGGAGAGAGAGGGGGCTAAAAGGCCCATTTGTGAGTTCATTTTTTCTTAACGGCTTGGTAGTTTTCCATGGTCTATCCTAGCTATTGCTGCCATCTGCACTCCATATGAAGAATGACTTTGGTCTAACTAGGTGGCCCTAGGTCTACCTCACCACAAAACGATTGGCCTCGATCCATGAGGATCAACCCAAAGCTTTCTAAAAGACACAACAATCTCTAATAATATTCTAGTACATTGTAATTCTTCAAGATTGACAATAGGTCAATCGTCACCCTTGGTTCACAATGAGTGAGAGATAAGGGGAGTTAAACTCTATCCCTTTGTCTGTAAGGAAAAATCTCATCTCCATTTCCCTAAAACATCACGTGATCAAGATATAAGACCAAACCCTAGGAAAAGTTAGCATATGGCTCTCATCCTAAATTTCTATATGAGAAAAGCACCCAACTTATTAGGTCCACCCAACCATCAATCATTTTTTTCGAGAAAAGCGATTGTGTGTTTCTCAATTAAACATGGTTTTCCTTTAATTTTCTAAAGAAAGCATGCTAAGATGATGTTTCACATTTAAAAGCAACCTCCTTAATTATTCATCAACATTGGATTCATTTTAGGTTTTCATTAAACACAATACGAAAATAATGAATTCCTTTATTATTATACATCCCCCCAAGCATTCTTAGGACCAATGACCTAGCCTTGACCTTTAATGACTCTATTATAAGACCACCTTCCTTTTTATCAAAAGTATGTCCCATGATATTGCATGTCACTATGGTTTGTCACACACAAACAATAGAAAGGACATGAGTTGCTTTTCCAAGCTACTCCAACATGTTTGAGAAATCCAAAATGGTACCCACAAAAATAATACTAGCAACTAGCATGGAGTTGAAAATCACTAGCTTGCCCCAAAAGAATAAACCTATTGTGACCATTTATAAATCTTACCTTGAAACTTAAGTAAAAACTATCAAAAGCATTGCAACTATGTTAAATCAACCCTAAGGGGCACCAGATATCTAAATGTTTTTCCTTGCTTCAAAATCTTGAAGCCAAAATAGCCCAACCACTCAAGGGGGTCATCTAGGCCAATATAAAGCATGTCTAATGAGTGAGCCTAACAAGTCTAAAAATTATCGAAATACTTTCAATAAAATATCCACCTAAGCCTTCTTAGCTTGAACCATGTTTGAATTGTCATTAGAGAGAAATTGTTATAAATTTGTGACACAAGATAGCAATTCTCAAGCAACTTTAGTGTATTGAGTATCTCTCTTTGAATCAAACCAATCCAACTTGTAGAGAAGAGAAAAAGTAGTAGGGTGGCCAAGTGGGCACCCTTGATGAATAGATCTATGAAGGATAAAATGCTTATATAAAATAGCATTGGCACTAACTTGAGCTATTGCATTCAAGATGGTGTGCACATTGGATGCTATATGCGTGCATAGCGAATGTCGGAAGGTCTCAAAGAACAAAGAACTCTACAAACCTTCATAAAAGCCAAAAGGGAATTTGCACGACATGATACAAAAAGACAAATTGGGTGCAATCTCCCCCCATGCCTTGTGTGAGCGCTTCACAAGGCATGTATTTATAGATTTATTTATCTTTAAGCTAAAAAATAGCCCACTTTACAAATAGCATGCTTTTGCTTTTGTGTTTGCCCAAATATAGAGTAAGGCGCTTCTGCGTCCAAAAGTCGGGCTGTGCCCAAATACAAATATCAAATAATGAAATATTTAATTGAGTGCCTATGCGCATATAAGATAATAAATGGTTTGTCAAGTGCTTTAACAAATAAGTGTGCTTAAATAAATATTGGCGCCACGCCTTTAGTGATAAGGCGCACCCCATCAAAAATAGTAATTCTTCTAGGCATTTGGATTCACCTTATCGCCCGGTGCTACCCAATGCCACTACCGGCTGCTCTACACATCAACTAAGGCATTTACAATTGTTAGAAAATAATTAGATAAAACCCAACAAAAGTGAATACCTAACAATCTTTAGGTACAAAATAATTAAATAGGTTAGAACTTTGTCCTAACCTTAATTTAATTTGAGTGCACACTCTAAACTCATAAACGTTCATTAATTTAATATGTATTTTTACGAAATCACCCACGTGCACATTAAATTAATCTGATGCCTGAAAAAAGGACAAGCATCCCCATCAACTTCTCGCACAAGGAATCCACCTTATGTATGAGCCCTGGCATATAAATATAATCACGGAATCCACAATGGAATATGCCTTCTAACATCTCAAGAAGAGAGTGTTGACTATGCAAATGAAGCCCTTCCAAAAGCCCATAATGGATAGAGCATTGATAATAAATTCCTAGCTAATTCAATCATATGCATTATTGAAGTATCTATTGATCAAGACCACCTTTTGGCCACTAGAAATAGCCCACTCTATTTCTAGCATTAGATTCATAATGTTATTATGAACTTGATACTAAAAGAAGAGCAATACTACTCTTGATGGACCACCTTGCAATGCAAACACTTTATTCGTGTAGCCATAGGAGCATAGTGTGAGGCCATAAGTTTGTCTAGAATCTTATATGAGAGGTTAAGCATGGTCAAAGCTCAAGCAAAGGTCTCCATTGACCCATCTTAAATCTCTCAAGTCCCATAGGGATTAATCTTATTAAGCCAACAAGGTTAATGTAAACCGGCAAAGCTCCCATGTTGCACCATTGGTTGATAGTTATTGTATAATCCTTACCACAATGCTCTCGGAAGCACTTTTACAACTCAATGGGCATGCCATCAATGCCAAGACATTTCCCATTTTTCATGCACTTGAGTGCATATTCCAACTCCTCCCAAAAAGGGGCCTCCAACCTTTCAACCTACTCCTTAGATATTCTACAATTGTAACCTTGGAAGAAAGTTTTGTCAAGAATTACGTGGTGGGGAGACTTGCTTGAGCTGCTGTGCTAAACACACACTGTATGCACAAGAGGAAGCTCACTCAAGAATAGAAGAAGAGAGATGGAGGCCAAAAACGTTTTCTTGCTGA
The DNA here is from genome assembly GCF_053477565.2 of Lygodium microphyllum. Lineage (NCBI taxonomy): Eukaryota > Viridiplantae > Streptophyta > Polypodiopsida > Schizaeales > Lygodiaceae > Lygodium > Lygodium microphyllum. The sequence goes on from NC_141145.1 coordinate 23,695,844, forward strand.
TTTCTTCTTCTTCTTCCACACACTATACAATGTATACAAAGTATAGATAAGATACAACATAAAGGAAAGTGGATTGCTAAGTCAAATAGTGCATAACAGACTACACTAATCGATTGGTGCTATATCTTTGCCAGCTGTAGGTGGGTGTAACAAACTAAATATAATAAGTGATAAATCAGTGGCCATGTGAGTATCATAATGACCACCAATGTGCTAAGTGTAGACATGCAGATCCATCTAGCCAGGCGATCCATCATCAATGTTTGCACGTGTTGAGCTTGCCATCTCAACACTCCCCCTCAAGCTCAACTCTATCTCTGCAACTCCAAGTAAGCTTCGAAACTTCCGAAACTTCTCTGCACCCAATGCCTTTGTGAAAATGTTAGCTATCTGATTTTGTGTGTTGACATATACAAAGTCGATCTCTCCTGCAAGTATCTTCTCTCTCACAAAGTGGTAGTGCACCTCAATGTGTTTGGTCCTAGCATGGAACACTGGATTCCTAGCTAGCTGTATACTGCTCATGTTGTCACAATGAATGACAACTGGACCATCTTCCTGCACATCCAAATCACCTAATAACTTTTGCAGCCATACCACCTCACATGCTGCCATAGTAGCACCTCTATACTCAGCCTCCATACTCGATAAAGCAACTGTAGATTGCTTTTTGCTGCTCCATGTAACTGCTGCACTACCAAGGGAAAACATGAATCCACTAGTAGATCTTCTGTCTGACATGTTACCAGCCCAATTTGCATTTATGTATCCAAAGACTTGTACATTCTTACCTGCCTCATAAAAAAGTCCATAATGTAAAGTGGACTTGACATATCTCAATATACGTCTAACTGCATCCAAACGAGGCTTTTTAGGCATTTGCATAAATTGACTCAAGTCTGGCCTTGTGATAGTCATGTAAATCAAACTCCCTACTATCCTCTTGAACATAGTAGGGTCTTCTATCTCATCCCCAACGCCGGCACTCAACTTCACATTTTGCTCCAATGGTACTGAAAGAGGCTTACATACTGTCATACCATACTTGGATAACATATCCAAGCTATACTACCTTTGGGATAGCCATATACCATCATCACATTTGATCACCTGAATACCAAGAAAGTATCTCAGCTCACCCAAATATATCCAAGCCATACTGCCTTTGGGATAGCCATATACCATCATCACATTTGATCATCTCAATACCAAGAAAGTATCTCAGCTCACCCAAATCCTTCATCTCAAACTTCTTCTTTAAGAAGTCCTTAACTTCAGCAATCCCATTGTCATTGTCACCTGTAATAATCAAGTCATCCACATAGATGACTATGATGACCAAACCTGTATCTCCCTTTCTCACATAAAGTGAGTATTCAGCATCATAAATACAAAATCCAATATTGACAAGATACTCTCCAATCTTGTCAAGTGCTTCCTTCAGCCAATAGAGCACATTCTTTAACCATGCTCTAGGTGCTTGCTTCAACCCATAGAGCACCTTCTTTAACCTGCACACATATGTGGGATGCTCTAAATCCTCATAACCTGTTGGATACTGCATAGACACTTCTTCTTGCAATTTACCATGTAAGAAGGCATTCTTAACATCCATTTGCTACAAACTCCAAGCTTTGGCTACTGCCAAGGCAATCACACACCTAACAGTTGCCATCCTAGCAATTGGACTGAATGTCTCTTCATAATCTATGCCATATATTTGAGCATAGCCTTTTGCAACCAGCCTAGCCTTATACCTGCTAATTGAACCATCTACATTATGCTTAACTTTGTAAACCCACCTACAACCAATAGCTTTCTTACCCTTAGGCAAGGGTACCAAATCCCAAGTCTTATTGGCTTCTAGTGCAACCATCTCCTCATCCATTGCTACATCCCAATGAGCATTGACCAACAACATCCTCAAAACAAGTGGGCTCAACATCCTCAACTAGTTTCACCATATAAGCATAATGGTGAGCTACATAACCTTCAAAGCCAAATCTTTTAACAGGGTATCTAACCTTGCTAGACCTGCGTACCACTGGATCACTCAATGGAGCTATTACATTACTATGAGTTCTCTATACAACTGGTGTCCTAACTGAAGGAATATCAAGCTCATAATCCAAACTCTCTGAACCACTAGAATCTCTATCAAATCCCAAATGACTAGTAGATGCATCATTACCATCCAACACTTTCTTCTTTCCTTTGTCTTTGCCTGCAACACTTATAGATCCACCTGAAGATATGGAGCTACTCCTTAGTCTCCCAAACCAAGGGCTCACTGTAGGTGTAGTACCAAATGATGTTTCTGGTCCATTAAGACTCCGTGATTCTTGCTTTTCTTTATGCACATAGCTATCATGATCATTATCATCATCTAATATATCACTAGCACGTGCATACCAACTGTTCATCTCATCAGAAATAACATTCCTACTCACAATGAACTCACTTGTGATAGGATTATAACAACGATACCCTTTCTGCAGAGTATCCAATAAAAAGTACATTTTTCAGCCTTTGGATCAAGCTTCTTTCGTAGCTCATCTGGCACATGAACATATGCAACATAGCCAAATATCTTCAAGTGTGGTACATCGGGCTTCTTGCCAGTAAGGCATTCTTCAGGAGTCATCCCATGAACTGCAAGCTGTGGGGGTTCTATTCATAATATAGATAGTAATATGAATAGCTTGAGACCAAAAATGTTTTGGCATATTCTTTTCAACAATTAACGTCCGTGAAACTTCTACAATATGCTTGTTTTTTCTTTCTGTAACCCCATTTTGTTGTGGGATATACCTGCAAGTAAATTGCCTCTTTATCCCATGAGTCCTCAAGAAGCCACTAAACTCATTAGAGAGGTACTCTCCCTCTCCATCTGATCTCAAGTACTTCACTTTCAAGCCTGTTTCTGTTTCAACAGTTGCCTTAAAAGATTTGAAGTGCCCAAATACCTCACTCTTTTCCTTCATGAAATATACCCATAGCTTTCTTGAACAGTCATCAATAAATGTGACAAAGTATTCGCTACCACCAAGAGATACATTCTATGTAGACCCCCAAACATCTATATGCACTACATCAAGTATATTTCTGCTCACTTCTCTATCATGCGAGAAGGCTTGTCTTGCCTGCTTACCAAACTGGCATGCTTCACAAACTTTATGCAATTCTGCAACTCTAAAAGAAGGCCACCTTGTAACCAATCCACTGGACTGCATTAATTTCAGCCTTTGCACATTTGCATGTCCAATATGTTCGTGCCATATTTCAATATCTGCAACTACTCCTTTTTCTTTAGCATGCATAGCAACATCCATTACAGGAATTTCAGCATCTAAAGTGAACATGTGGCCAACTCTACTTCCTTTTGCGACCAACCTGCACTTATCATTAAAGGCTTCTATAAAACAACCTTTTGCATTGAATCGGACCTGCAACCCCTGCTCTACCATTTGGCCAATAGACATTAGATTCTTTGTGATTGATGACACATGTAATATATTTCTCAGACTCTTTGTCTAGCCATCATGCAAGGACAAGGGAACCTTTCTAATATGTGAAATTGGATGGCATGAATCATCACATGTCTGCACATAACTTGGATTTTGTAAGTCATGCATCTCTCCAAACCATTCAACATGACCGGTCATATGATTAGATGCACTTGAATCCACATATCATACATCATCATGTGTCCCCTTTCCTGTAATTGCATTCATCATGCGCTGCATAACAAACAAATTCTCATTTTTTTCTTCATTCTATCGTAAAGATGATGCATAGTTTCCTTGCTGCAATTTACCACTATGACTATCATCCTTCTTAGCATAACAATGGGTTGCAATATGACATATTTTGCCACAATAATGGCAAACAATAGCATAATTTCTAGAACCTCTATTTTGCCATCCACCTCTTCCTCTAGAGCTCCCCCTGCCTCTAAAGTTTCTTCTGCCTCTTGAAACCTGCATTTCACCAAATTGGTGATTGAACATATTTTGTTGGTTATCGCCAATACGTCCCATACCACAGCCTCTCAAAGAGGATCTACCATATCCCCTTCCTGAACTTAAGTAAAATGCTTGGACATGCTCACCATTTCTTTCAAACGAGTCACCCTACATATTGATCTCTTCAGTAATCATGAGAGAGACCAACTCATCAAAATCTAGAAATGGCTTCCGTATGTATACTGAAGTAACAAATGATTTCCATACCTTCTCATTATTGAGTTCACTCAAAGTGGATGAAACCAAATCATCATCATCAAGCATTGCATCAATCGTTGCTAAAGCATCTGCAATGTTCCTCACCTTCAACACATATTCATTGACCGACATTTTCCATTTCTTCAATGTATTCAACTCTTGCTTGAGTTGAATCTTTTGTGCCTTTGTATTTACTGAAGACATGTTCTCAAAAATTGTCCAAGCTGCACGTGAAGTTTCTGCATTCCTAATGTGTCCCAGCATAGTATTACCAATGACTACAGATAGCTAGTACATCACCTTTTTGTCTTTTGCATTCCACTCTTTCCATGCCTTTAATTCATCTGCAGCTCTGGCTCCTTTTCTTCACTTGAAACAAACTCATAAAGGCCCTTTCCAATGAGGAAGTTCGTCACATGGAACTTCTATGAAGGGTAGTTGTTCTTGTCGAGCTTCTCAATAATGAAATTTCCACTGTTCTCTGCCATTATCACAAAAAAGGATACAACATAGCAAGCTACTCTTCTGCAACCTTTCACAATAAGTGAACAGGAATGCACCAAGCAACCTTTTTCCCTGATTTCTCAATAGTACATGTAATCTACAATCTGTTTGTAGATAAACCTTATGTTTTCTTCCTGGCAAATACCTAAAAAATTACAGATTCGAAATCTGTAACCTGTGCACCCACTTTCGGTCAATACAGCCGAAATCATAGTGTACCTTGAAACTATTGTCCGCAACCTTGCGGCTCTAAAATGGGGCCTGGAACAGCCTTAGATGCCCAAAAAAACTACGGCAAGCCTTGAATAACTTTTTTGCAAATTATACAGTGCTGTGCTTGTACACCAAATCTCACAGCAATTTGAGATTTTCATTCTACCACCCTGCTTTTGGTGCCTCCATAGGCACTATCCAAGAGAGAGAGAGAGAGTGGAAGAATGGGAGAGCTTCTTACCCTTTGTTGCTTACTTGAACCTTGCTTCTTCTCCTTCACTTTAGCCTTCAAAATCAGCCTCTCTTAGTGATGCAGCTTTGAAACCATGTCAAGAATCGTGTGATGGGGAGACTTGCTTGAACTGTTGCACCAAACACACACTGTATGCACAAGAGGAAGCTCACTCAAGAACACAAGAAGAGAGATGGAGGCCAAAAACATTTTCTTGCTGATTTCTTCTTCTTCTTCCACACACTATACAATGTACACAAAGTATAGATACGATACAACATAAAGGAAAGTAGTCTACTAAGTCAAACAGTGCATAATAGACTACACTAATCGACTGGTGCTATATCTTTGCCAGCTGTAGGTAGGTGTAACAAACTAAATATAATACGTGATAAGTCAGTGGCCATGTGAGTACCATAATGACCACAACGTGCTAAGTGTAGACATGCGGACCCATCTAGCCAGGCGGTCCATCATCAATGTCTGCACGTGTTGAGCTTGCCATCTCAACAAGTTTGGATCTTTAGATCATATTCCCAAGGTTTATAATACCTTTGGCCCATAATGACTTCTATAATTGTCCTTTGAAAGCACCCAAAATCTCTTTTTCATCAAAGAGTTTCTTACCTATGCAGCCAATCCATTTGTGTTTACCTTTCTTCTTTAGAGCATCAAAATAAAAATTTGAGAGAGCATCCCCCTTGACTTCCCACTTTGCCTTCAATTGTATTTTTGCAACCTAAACTTTATAGGCCTCTTGGGCTTTGATGTATAATTCAACTTCATGCAAGTTATTGCACAAAACAAGGTCATTATGCAAAATAGAAATAGAAAATAAAAGGGGAAGTTGCCTTCAGGTAGCGCTATCCAACAATAAATCTCCTTTTATATACATAAGTTATACTGTGTTTTGTTGGGGTTGTGATAACTACCTTATTTCTTTCCATCCATGCCTTGATGGGGCTTGTGAATGCCTTTTTAGCTTCTGTCCATACATCTTTGATTCTCATGGAAAAGGACGAGTCATCCAAAAATGAAATATTAAGTTGGAAGGTCAGTTTACTTTTCTCATGCCACCTCCCCATCATTGGAAAAAATATCAACTATATTGGATAATCATTTGAGGCTACGATCTTTGAAACTACCCCAAATTTGCAATCAAGGACAATCCACCAATCACCTTCATCTTCCTCTCTCTTGGCCACTTCTTGCAATCTCTCTGTAGGTCTATAATTCTTTCATGGATGGTTTGAGTGAGAGTGAGAAAGAAGAGCCACTAGATTTATGGTGGTGAGGTGTCATCACCCTCTCGCAGGTAAACCACCAAGACCCACGTACCACTTATTGCTTCAAGCATTTCAAGCCAAGAGCTATGGCTACTTCTCACATAGCCATGAGCGCTCCTCCATACACTAATGTAGTGAGCTTACCTTCGAATTCAATTGAGTATATCCATCCACAAATCTGTTGATGGCTCCACGATTTAAGATGCGACCTTAAGCAAACTCCATCTCCAAGCTTTGAGCGTCGACCTCCATAGCCATGCATGCAAGAAGGGGGAAGAGAAGAAGACGATGATGAAGAGAGGAGAAAAAGAGCTTCTCCATGGTCCCTCACTCCCTCATACACACTCTCTCCCTCTCTCACACTCCCTCTCTCATATACAAGGAAGTAAGAGCAAGAAGAGAGCAAGTTTGGCCACACATAAGAATGGCGTGTTTTTACTATTGGGTTCTTCCTTTTACGTTTGAGGCTTTTTTCTATACTTCACATCTTCATATTTTTTTGGGTGTGCCTTTCTCCTTCGTCTTCCTCTTGCCTTGGGATTGTCTTCCATTTTTTATTTTTCGGCTTTTTCCTCTTGGTTTTTTGAGGGTGTAACATTACCCCCTCCTAGCTAGGTGCTAGTCCCATGGCACCTAAGGGTATGGGTTGAGTTGGTGAGAAATGATGCTTGGGGTTGTTGGGGAGGTAGGTCACGTTGAGCATGCTCTATGCATTAAGGGAGTTTTGAGGTCTTGAAAATACATTGTAAGTGATCCTAGAGAGAAAATATTTTAGGAAATAAAATTATTTTTTAAGATTTTAAAAACTTTTATATTTTGGTAAGTAAATATATAAAAAATTATTAATAAGTCATTGTCGTGATATTCTCATGGTCACATCAAACCTAGAAATCTAGGCCGCCATAAAGGTGACAAAGATTGTCATAATGAAGATCTTACTCATTCTCATTAAAGTGAAAACTAATCTTCAATTTGAATTTTGTTCGACGTTTGATTACTTCCCTCCATTCTCACTCTCTTCTTTCTTTCCCATCCTTACTAGTTTCTTCTTCATTTTCCTTCTTGTTTCTAATTCATATACTTTTTCAATCCAATCTTCTAATCACATCCTTAGCTATGGATCAATCATCCAATGATCTTTGTAGCTCTAGTAAAAGGCCTCTCTATCATCTTCATATTGAGTTGGATATTGAGTATGAACCAATAAGGAAGAGAACAAAACCCATTACTATTATAGAGTCTACGAAACATATACTCAAGTTTGAATGAAAGAAGAATCTTGATCTTTGGTTAGATGGTAGGCCATATCCCAAAGATCCGAGTAAAAATAACACTCCACCTTTCTATAATAGCTCTTCATTGTTGAGGTTCATTGGTGATGGTTATAATGAATTTTTAGGCTATACACTTAACTTGGTTGCAGAAAAGGATGTCCTCAAATTGGAGAACCATATTTTATCAAAACATAACAATGAGTTACTACAGAAGCTAGAAGGCTATCAACAAAGGATTCATTTATTGGAGAAACACATCAAATCTTATCAACAAAAGCAAACTATTTTAGGACTTCGAAATCGAAAAAAGGCTCTTAGAAATATTAAGAGTCTCAGATGAGGAGGAGGTGGTTGTAGTAAAAGAATCCAAGTCCACTTTAAATATATAAAATATGACTTTGTTTATAATTAATTGTATTGATTTGTGATGTTGATTTTGTTTAGGTCTCTTCTTCAACCGAATGTAAGTGAAATAGGTTCTTTGAAAGCATCTCAGTTTTATTATCATCTTCTTCCTTCAGTAGTTTCAAAAGATATTTTGGAGAAGAAGAAATTTAAAAAGACAAAGAAACAATGCTTGGAGTCATTTATAAAGGATCTCCCTTTGGATATTGAGTTAGTGTAGAAGACACTAGATAATAATAGTATCAGTCAATATGCTTATATACAACTTTTCTGGCTTTTACAGTCAAATATGAAGCAAGGAAAAGTACGTAATTGCATAATTCCAAGGCCATCTATGATTAGAACTATTAGATAGAGAGTGAATAACAAGGTAATGGAGATTCTGGGTGAGCCTTTCCATATCAAGGCTAGCTTCAAGGGCAAGAAAAAGGAAGTTGTATTCAATGAATTTAACAATATTTTCCTTCACTTCCCCACCCTACAATACTTAATGATTAGATTATATGGCTTGTCACTAGAAGAGGCACAAGGAGTGGCTAGATTTGTGGTTAAACTTGATGAAAGTGAGATTCTAAAATGTACAAAACTAGAGAGGATCTCTATTACTTGATGAATAGAGCACTTTCATTAGATCATTGCAATCACTCAATGTCATTTAATATTCAATTGGAATACAAAATTTGGTGGCTAGGAGCATTCAAAGTAGATACATAGGATTTAGATACATTATATTGGGTTTTTCATCGAACACCAATACCTAATGTTATTTTAAGACATAAAAAGTAGGAGAAGAGCTATTTATTGAAGGATTTGGGAACTATCAGATTGAGTGGCATATAGCTAGTGACTTAAAGACACTTAAATGTATGTACAATGTATCAAAGGGAGTCAACTCTAGATCTCCTTGCCTATATTGCATGTTCCCAGCCATAGAGTTGAACTCAAGTAATTGGAATAGAGCTCCCTCTAGACACAACAAGGATCCACAGTTTAAGCCAATCCTAGATATTCCTTTAGTGAATGCCCATATCTGTACACTTCATGAACTTTGTAGGATAATTGAAAAGCCTGTTCATCTTTATATAGGATTTGCATGGAAGCTGAAGCCATTATTAGCTAGAATAGATGTTATAACAAAGATTGAAAAAGTCTTATCTGTAATTGGTTTGCATGGTGGTAATGTTGTTATTAAACCAGATCTTCAAAAGTCTAAGGATGGCAATTGTGTCCCAAAAAAGCCATCTGTTGGTGGAGTGAAGGCTAGATGGTTCCTAGAATTTCATGGGAGACTTGGTAAGATAAACTCTAGGAATGGTGGCTCAACTATTAGATACAATCAATGGAAGTGCCTACATAATGTAGTTAAGGATCATGCTGATAATGGACAAGCTCGAAATAGAAAAGTCAATGTTTGGGAAACATTAGAAAAATTATTCTTTTATTGTGATAAAACAGAGTGATCTCAAAGACTTCAAAAACCAATTGAACCTTTTTAAAATGGCAAGGACAAAAGCTTGGGGTAATCAACACTTCACTCACTATATGGTAAGAAATTTTCATATGTATATCTCTTTATTGTCTCACTCATATATGGTTTTCTAATTGAATTTCTTTATTTGTTAACTATGCAACATATTTTATACAGCCATGCTCCATATTTTATCAAGAAATATGGATCTCTATTTATTTGGTTAACCCAAGATATAAAAAAATCACATTATCAAGAAAGAACAAAATACTTTAGACACACAAGACATGGAGGTGAAAGATACAAAGAAAAAAAAATTATTAGAGGTTTTTCAATGGTTCTACAGACAAATTTGGCACAAATTCAAGCTCAAAGACACAATCATATCATGTAATACATCATCTTTGGCAAGGACTATATCCACTATTACCCAAAGAAGAAAAGAGGGATATTCAAACTCTTATGCAAAGCAAAGATATTTTGAATGGTTATAAACTAGACAAAGAGATGGAAAAATATAGGTTTTATGAAACCCTTAACATCTTTTAGTTTGACTCTACTACAAAAGAGTCTTTAGTTTTAGGGAATTCATTAAGTCCTCTAAGGGAATCTTTTGTTTCATCCCACTCGATGAGACCTCTACATTTCAAGAACTCTTGTTTCCTATAGTCTGGAAGGGGCTTCAAATTCTTGGCATCTCCTAAATGGGAGAGCAAATAAGAGGCAACAACTCCAAAGTATCCTCCCCTAGATCCATTGTATCCAAGCATGAAGCCAAAAACTCTTACATCTTCGTTCTCCACCAAAATTATCATGTCTGAACCTCTATTGAAAGCTTGGGATCCAATCACCTTGGAGATAGCTTTCAAAGCCATTATTGGTAAGCTTGGAGAGCTTGACAACTTGCTATGATAATTTGCAACTGTTTGATTATTTAAGCTTCCAATATAATGACCAAGACCTTGACGTAAAAATGGCCATTTCTTCTTGGGTACCATGAGCTAAATGAATGACATCATTAGCCTGATATATCTCATCTTCTTGGTCTCATTCAAACGGATCACTTATCCCAACTTTCCAGTAACTCCTCCTACAGGGAGAATCATGGATTTATGATCATTCAACTCTTCTCTAATTGGACCATTACATATGTCAATGATACGATCCAAACTAGATAGAACTTCAAGCCTAGACCCATCACATAGATGCATCTCAGGGCGGCAGTCCCTATTGTCAAATGTCCCATTATGGCCTTTAGTTGCATCCTCTTAGGAATCCATCAAAGCGTGTCCACATGCAATTCTTGGCCCTTCATCTGACACACCAACAGTATTTTTAGGGGTTTTGGGCCTCCAAACCCATGTCATATTCATTTTCATATTCTTAGACTGCCTCATTTTGCCACATTGGTCTAATGGGCCTAGAGGTTGAGGGATTTATCAATTTTAGCGATGTAATGGAAGCTTCCAATGCTACTAGAACAACTTTGCAAACAAGGTTTAGCCTTATTGATGAAGAATTCAAGAAGTAGAAAGCAGGTTGTCCTTTTCATAAGAATCAGCAACAATGTCTTCTTGTACAGAAGGATGTTGGATTTCTTGTATATCCTCAATATATGGATAGTTGTTCTTTAGATACAATACAAGAGAAGAAGATGGAGGATATTGCATGCAAAGACAAAGAAGTTGAAGAGAAGGGTGAAATGTTTCAAGAGGATATTGAGAACCAGTTAGTGTAGGGATTCAATGTTACTTTGTTT